>NW_027461836.1:300000-474391 GCF_050947455.1 Rhinoderma darwinii
CATAAGATTTGCTCTAACCTCTGTCTGCTTGTTTTCTAGACCTACTGTTATCCAATGACTCACCGGATTTGCGCTTTGATTGCATTCGGTTTTGGCAGCCTTTACAACCTTTGGCAGTCCATACTCCTTTACAAAGTGCCTGAAAGCCGAAGTCATCAGCCATTTCAGACTGGCGTCCTGCATAATGGCCGTGACCTTAGTAGTTTTATGTATTATTTCTTAAATAATAATTGAATGGAATCCAAGCATCCTTGTCTTTAGGTTCACATGTAGAAAACATCAGATCCTGAGGTGATCATTTCCCTTCATTTTCTGATCTCTGCCGTCAGATGGCGACATGCTGGTGTAACACAGCGCCATCTGGTAACATTGTTCAGCTTCTTGCTGGAAGATGCTGAATAGAAAGCAGCGGTAATGTCATTGTGATATATGTATTATATTAACATTTATCTTACATAAATATGTAGTAACTCCTATAAGACACTTACTAAACATAATAAACTTTATTTTCCTATATAATAAATTACCAGCCATTGGAAGGTAGGGTATCAGTATAAACCCACCTGTGCACTGGAGATCAATGTGTAAAGGTATGTACAGTAGATCTCATACATAATATCAAGTTATTGACATGCTGAGCCGCTGATACAAACCAGTGGATGTAAAATTCCTTTAATCCGGTATTAATGCAATTATCAAAAATTCTGGATCATTGGATGGATTTTATTTGCACCCCTAGAAGCAGTTCTATAGGAAAACAATTGGACACATAATCTTTGTGCTCATTCTTTGCACCATGGTGATCGTGACGTCCGCAATGTAATGGGTGAGGAGTCACATGACAATGAGTCAGGTTTTTTTTTGCATCGCTGTCAGTCACATGACTCCATGCAATAAACATGAATGCAGCCAAACCTCGGACCGGCCGGAAAGTTCTTGCTTTGCGCAATTTGTAATGTATTCATTTTGATATTTTTTCACAGATCAGTGAAATGACAACAAAGATCATAGAGTGGTCGACGTTGGTCCTCACTCTGGTGAATGTATTGAGCTACTATCAGAATATGCAGGTCAGTAGACGTCACCTCCTGATAGAGAGGAATCCCAAGCAGGAGACCCCCCTCTATATCCATTATGTCTGCAGGGTTATTATATCAAAACACGTTATTAAGGATTTATTGGGAAGTTCTGAGGGTAAATTAGTGATTAGTTCCATAAGATTTGCTCTAACCTCTGTCTGCTTGTTTTCTAGACCTACTGTTATCCAATGACTCACCGGATTTGCGCTTTGATTGCATTCGGTTTTGGCAGCCTTTACAACCTTTGGCAGTCCATACTCCTTTACAAAGTGCCTGAAAGCCGAAGTCATCAGCCATTTCAGACTGGCGTCCTGCATAATGGCCGTAACCTTAGTAGTTTTATGTATTATTTCTTAAATAATAATTGAATGGAATCCAAGCATCCTTGTCTTTAGGTTCACATGTAGAAAACATCAGATCCTGAGGTGATCATTTCCCTTCATTTTCTGATCTCTGCCGTCAGATGGCGACATGCTGGTGTAACACAGCGCCATCTGGTAACATTGTTCAGCTTCTTGCTGGAAGATGCTGAATAGAAAGCAGCGGTAATGTCATTGTGATATATGTATTATATTAACATTTATCTTACATAAATATGTAGTAACTCCTATAAGACACTTACTAAACATAATAAACTTTATTTTCCTATATAATAAATTACCAGCCATTGGAAGGTAGGGTATCAGTATAAACCCACCTGTGCACTGGAGATCAATGTGTAAAGGTATGCACAGTAGATCTCATACATAATATCAAGTTATTGACATGCTGAGCCGCTGATACAAACCAGTGGATGTAAAATTCCTTTAATCCGGTATTAATGCAATTATCAAAAATTCTGGATCATTGGATGGATTTTATTTGCACCCCTAGAAGCAGTTCTATAGGAAAACAATTGGACACATAATCTTTGTGCTCATTCTTTGCACCATGGTGATCGTGACGTCCGCAATGTAATGGGTGAGGAGTCACATGACAATGAGTCAGGTTTTTTTTTTGCATCGCTGTCAGTCACATAACTCCATGCAATAAACATGAATGCAGCCAAACCTCGGACCGGCCGGAAAGTTCTTGCTTTGCGCAATTTTTAATGTATTCATTTTGATATTTTTTCACAGATCAGTGAAATGACAACAAAGATCATAGAGTGGTCGACGTTGGTCCTCACTCTGGTGAATGTATTGAGCTACTATCAGAATATGCAGGTCAGTAGACGTCACCTCCTGATAGAGAGGAATCCCAAGCAGGAGACCCCCCTCTATATCCATTATGTCTCCAGGGTTATTATATCAAAACACGTTATTAAGGATTTATTGGGAAGTTAAGGGTAAATTAGTGATTAGTTCCATAAGATTTGCTCTAACCTCTGTCTGCTTGTTTTCTAGACCTACTGTTATCCAATGACTCACCGGATTTGCGCTTTGATTGCATTCGGTTTTGGCAGCCTTTACAACCTTTGGCAGTCCATACTCCTTTACAAAGTGCCTGAAAGCCGAAGTCATCAGCCATTTCAGACTGGCGTCCTGCATAATGGCCGTGACCTTAGTAGTTTTATGTATTATTTCTTAAATAATAATTGAATGGAATCCAAGCATCCTTGTCTTTAGGTTCACATGTAGAAAACATCAGATCCTGAGGTGATCATTTCCCTTCATTTTCTGATCTCTGCCGTCAGATGGCGACATGCTGGTGTAACACAG
The DNA here is from genome assembly GCF_050947455.1 of Rhinoderma darwinii. Taxonomy (NCBI): domain Eukaryota; kingdom Metazoa; phylum Chordata; class Amphibia; order Anura; family Rhinodermatidae; genus Rhinoderma; species Rhinoderma darwinii. Next base: position 302,780 of record NW_027461836.1, read on the forward strand.
CGCCATCTGGTAACATTGTTCAGCTTCTTGCTGGAAGATGCTGAATAGAAAGCAGCGGTAATGTCATTGTGATATATGTATTATATTAACATTTATCTTACATAAATATGTAGTAACTCCTATAAGACACTTACTAAACATAATAAACTTTATTTTCCTATATAATAAATTACCAGCCATTGGAAGGTAGGGTATCAGTATAAACCCACCTGTGCACTGGAGATCAATGTGTAAAGGTATGTACAGTATATCTCATACATAATATCAAGTTATTGACATGCTGAGCCGCTGATACAAACCAGTGGATGTAAAATTCCTTTAATCCGGTATTAATGCAATTATCAAAAATTCTGGATCATTGGATGGATTTTATTTGCATCCCTAGAAGCAGTTCTATAGGAAAACAATTGGACACATAATCTTTGTGCTCATTCTTTGCACCATGGTGATCGTGACGTCCGCAATGTAATGGGTGAGGAGTCACATGACAATGAGTTAGTTTTTTTTTTGCATCGCTGTCAGTCACATGACTCCATGCAATAAACATGAATGCAGCCAAACCTCGGACCGGCCGGAAAGTTCTTGCTTTGCGCAATTTTTAATGTATTCATTTTGATATTTTTTCACAGATCAGTGAAATGACAACAAAGATCATAGAGTGGTCGACGTTGGTCCTTACTCTGGTGAATGTATTGAGCTACTATCAGAATATGCCGGTCAGTAGATGTCACCTCATAATCAACTCGTATAACTGACCTCGTAATAACATTATTATTCATCTCTATCTATAATAATTACCTGGAAAAGCTTCACCATCTCCAAGAGGGAGAAGAACCAGGACTCTGGAGTATAAAGAGGACCATCGTGGACAGTGATGTGAGACGGTTTCATCTGACCACACACCCCAAACCACAAATACACAAGATCCAGCCCTAATCTTCCATGTCGGACCTGACAAAATAAAAATAAAGGTGAGGTCAATGTGTTGTATGTCCTAAAATACATGTATATACAAGGGAGGTAGGGAATATCCAATATCCAATCCAAACACTATTAACCCCTTCCCGCTTTTGGGCGTGACTTTACATCCAGATTCAAAGTGCATTCCCGCAATAGGGCGTACAGTCACGCCTTGTAGATGAAGCGGACACAGGAGCTGTGCGCGCTTCATCTTCAGCGGCTGTCAGCTGTAATATACAGCTGACATCCTGCTGCAACGGCGATGGCTGTTAACGCAGATCGCCGCCGTTTAACACCTTCAATGCGGCTGTCAATGGCGTCCGCCACATTGAAGTGGTTGACAGAGGGAGGGGGCTCCCTCTATGACCCACCCGCAATGGATCGCGGGTGGCGATGTTTGCTATGGCAACCAGGAAGCTGTTGCTAGGCTTCCTGGTTGCCCAGGTATGGAAGCCTACTAGATCCTGCCCGAGGCGGGACCTAATACGCTAACTGTCAGATGACGAATGAGAGTTACAATACAGTGCACTATATAAGTAGTGCAGCGTATTGTACCGGGGATCAGAAGACCAGATCTTCAAGTCCCTAGGTCAGTGTAAAAAAAAAAGTGAAATAGGTAAAAAAAATTTTTAAAGAGAAATAAATAAATAAACATTTTAACTCATAAAAACAACAATCGCCCTGTTTCCCTGATCAACTCCTTTATTATTAGAAAAAAAATTGAAAACATGAAAAAAAAACCATACATAATAGGCATCGCCGCGTTCGGAACGGCCTGATCTATAACAATATCACATTGTTTTTACCGCACGGTGAACACAGTAAAAAAAAATTATAAAAAACAATGACAGCATTTTATTTTTTGGTCATCTTGTCTCAAAGTTTTTTTAATAAAAAGTGATCAAAAAGTTGCAAGTAACGCAAAATGTTACCAATAGAAACGACAGTTCGTCACGCATAAAACAAGCCGTCCCGCAGCGATATCAACTAAAAAATAAAAAAGTTATGGCTGTCAGAAAATGGCGACACTAAAACATGATATTTTTTAAAAAGAGTATTTTTATTGTGGGAATGTACTGAAAAGTAAAAAAACGATATAAATTTGGTGTCGCTGTAATCGTATCGCCCCGCAGAATAAAGTTAACATGTTGTTTATACTGCACGGTGAACAATGTAAAAAATAAAAACGTGCTAGATTGCTGTTTTTTTGTTTTCTCATCTCCCAAAAAATGCAATAAATAGTGATAGAAAAAAAATCGCATGTACCCCAAAATGGAACCAATAAAAATGAAAGCTTGTTCCACAAAAAACGCGCCCTCACACAGCTCCGTCAACGGATAAAATAACACGTTATGACTCTCAACACAATGATGCAAAATGACTTCACAGAGTAATTTTTTAGGTCCAGTAGAATTTCACTAAATACCCCACATCATCATTTACTGGACCCCACAGGTGACCCCGTAGATGCAGCGGAGATGAGGAAACTTTAGGGCCTTGTGCGGCTTATAGGGCTAGTGAAGAAGTCAAATATTAGGCGATACTGGAGCGCAGATATTCTGTATAATACCCAATAATCCCAGCCTGTGCATAAAGGATTGGTTCAAAGCGTAACACACCAATCCATGGATATTCACCCTATTATTACATCATCCTATTATGCCCTGGTGTACTCCGCCCAGCTTACATATACCCTGATGTACTCCTCCCAGCTTACATATACCCTGATGTACTCCGCCCAGCTTACATATACCCTGATGTACTCTACCCAGTTTACATATATCCTGATATACTCCGCACAGCTTACATATACCCTGATGTACTCCGCCCAGCTTACATATATCCTGATATACTCCGCACAGCTTACATATACCCTGATTTACTCCTCACAGCTTACATATACCCTGATGTACTCCGCCCAGCTTACATATATCCTGATATACTCCGCACAGCTTACATATACCCTGATTTACTCCTCACAGCTTACATATACCCTGATGTACTCCGCCCAGCTTACATATATCCTGATATACTCCGCACAGCTTACATATACCCTGATGTACTCCTCACAGATTACATATACCCTAATGTACTCTGCACAGCTTACATATACCCTGATCTACTCCGCACAGCTTACATATACCCTGATGTGCTCCGACCAGCTTACATATACCCTGATGTACTCCTCACATATTACATATACCCTGATGTACTCCTCACATATTACATATACCCTGATGTACTCATCACAGCTTACATATACCCTGATGTACTCCGCACAGTTTACATATACCCTGATGTACTCCTCACAGCTTACATATACCCTGATGTACTCCTCACAGCTTACATATACCCTGATGTACTCCGCACAGCTTACATATACCCTGATGTACTCCGCACAGTTTACATATACCCTGATGTACTCCTCACAGCTTACATATACCCTGATGTACTCCGCACAGTTTACATATACCCTGATGTACTCCTCACAGCTTACATATACCCTGATGTACTCCTCACAGCTTACATATACCCTGATGTACTCCGCACAGCTTACATATACCCTGATGTACTCCGCACAGCTTACATATACCCTGATCTACTCCACACAGCTTACATATACCCTGATGTACTCCGCCCAGCTTACATATACCCTGATGTACTCCGCCCAGTTTACATATACCCTGATGTACTCCGCACAGCTTACATGTACCCTGATGTACCCCTCACAGCATACATATATCCTGATGTACTCCGCCAAGATTACATATATCCTGATGTACTCCGCCAAGATTACATATACCCTGATGTACTCTGCCCAGCTTACATATACCCTGATGTACTCCGCACAGCTTACATATATCCTGATGTACTCTGCCCAGCTTACATATACCCTGATGTACTCCGCCAAGCTTACATATACCCTGATGTACTCCTCACAGATTACATATACCCTGATGTACTCCGCCCAGCTTACATATACCCTGATGTACTCCTCACAGTTTACATATACCCTGATGTACTCCTCACAGCTTACATATACCCTGATGTACCCCTCACAGCATACATATAACCTGAAGTACTCCGCCAAGATTACATATATCCTGATGTACTCTGCTCCAGCTTACATATACCCTGATGTACTCCGCACAGCTTACATATACCCTGATGTACTCCGCACAGCTTACATATACCCTGATGTACTCCGCCCAGTTTACATATACCCTGATGTACTCCGCACAGCTTACATGTACCCTGATGTACCCCTCACAGCATACATATGTACCCCTGATGTACTCTGCCCAGCTTACATATACCCTGATGTACTCCGCCCAGTTTACATATACCCTGATGTACTCCGCCCAGCTTACATATGCCCCCACATTATAAGCTGAAATACCAGTAAAACACCAAGCAAAATCTGCGCTTTAAAAGCCAAATGGTGGTCCAACTGAGCCTGGCAATGTGCCCAAACGGCAATTTATGACCACATATGGGGTATTACTGTATTCTGGAGAACCCGCTTAACAATTTATGGGGTGTGTGTCTACGGTGGTACAAGCTCGGCACAACACATTGGGCACTGAAATGGCATATCTGTGGAAAACTGAAATTTTCAATCTGCAACATCTATTGTGTACTCATTTTTGCAAAACACTTGTGGGGTCAAAATGCTGACATTACCTCTAGATGAATTCTTTGAGGGATCTAGTTTCCAAAATGGGGTAATTTTTCGGGGGGTACCCCTGTACTGGTACTAAAGCTAAATGCAACATGGTGTCAAAAAACAAATCTTGTAAAATCTCCACTCCAAATACTAAATGGCGCTCCTTCCCTTTAGAGCCTTGCTGTGTGTCCAAATAGCAGTTTATGACCACGTGTGGTCACGCCTTACTCTGGAGAGAATGCTTTACGAACGTCGAGGTGCTTTTCTCCTATCTTTGTGAAAATGCAAAATTTTGGGCAAGAACTACATCTTTTTGCAAAACAAATGGTAACTTTTTTTATTTTCACATCCCAATTCCAAGAAATTCAGCAAAAACCTGTGCGGTCAAAATGCTCACTACACCCCTAGATTAATTCCTCAAGGGGTGTAGTTTATCAAATGGAGTCACATTTCAGGGGTTCTTACTGTACTGGTACCTCAGGGGCTTTGTAAATGCAACATGGGGCCGAGAAACCAATCCAGCAAAATCTGTGCTCCTATTGCCAAATGGCGATCCTTCCCATGTATCCTGCTGTGTATCCAAACAGCAGTTTATTACCCCATATGGGCTATTTCCCTACTCGGGAGACGTTGCTTTACAAATGTTACGGTGCTTTTTCTCCTTTATTTGTTGAAAAAATGAAAAATTTTGAACTACTGGTACGTCTGTTTGGAAAATAATGTAATTTTTTATTTTCACTGCCCAATTCTAATAAAATCTATGAGACACCTGTGGGGTCAAAATGCTCACCACCCCCCTAGATGAATTCCTCAGTGGGTGTAGTTTGCCAAATGGAGTAACTTTTGGGGGTTACCACTGTACTGGTACCTAAGGGGCTTTGCAAAAGCGACATGGTGCAGAAAAATCAATCCAGCAAAATCTGCTCTCCAAAAGCCAAATGGCACTCCTTCCCTTCTGAGCCCTGATGGGTATTCATATAGTCGTTTATTACCACATATGGAGTATTTCCGTACTCTGGAGAAGTTGCTTTACAAATGTTGGGGTGATTTTCCACATTTATTTGTTGAAAAAACTAACAATTCTGAGATAAAGCTACATCTTATTGGAAAATAATGTAATTTTTCATTTTCACTGCCCAATTCTAATGAAATCTATGAAATACCTGTGGGGCCAAAATTCTCACTACACCCCTAGATGAATTCCTCTAGGGGGTGTAGTTTCCCAAATGGAGTCACTTTTGGGGTGTTTCCTTTGTTTTGGCACCACAAGACCTCTTATAACCTGACATGGTGCCTGAAATATAATTTAAGAAAAGGAAGGCCCAAAAATCCACTAGGTGCTCCTTTGCTTCTGGGGCTTTTGTTTCAGTCCATTACCACACTAGGGCCACATGTGGGATATTTCTAAAAACTGCAGAATCAGGGCAATAAATATTCAGTTGTGTTTCTCTGGTACAGACCTTCAGTATTACACGAAAAATTGGTTAAAATTGAATTTCTGCAAAAAAAATTAAATTTGCAAATTTCCCTTCCACTGCGTTAATTCCTGTGAAACGCATAAAGGGTTAAGAAACTTTTTAAATGCTGTTTTGAATACTTTAAGGGGTGCAGTTTTGGGTGATTTGTGGGGGTTCCTAATATATAAGGCCCTCAAAGCCACTTCAGATCTGAACTGTTTCCTAAAAAAATAGGCTTTTGAAATTTTCTTGAAAATGTGAGGAATTGCTGCTAAACTTATAAGCCTTGTAAAGTCCTAGAAAAATAAAAGGATGTTAAAAAAATGATGCAAACATAAAGTAGACATGTGGGAAATGTTAACTAGTCACTATTTTGTGTGGTATTACTATCTGTCTTACAAACAGATACATTTGAATAAAGAAAAATGCTAATGTTTGCAAATTTTCTCTAAATTTTTGTGTTTTTCACAAAAAACGATTGAATTTATCGACCACATTTTTTCACTAACATAAAGTACAATATGTCATGAGAAAACAAACTCAGAATCGCTTGGACAGGTAAAAGTATTCCGAAGTTATTACCACATATAGTAACACATGTCAGATTTAAAAAATGAGGCTCTGTCATTTGGTCCAAAAGTGGCTGCGTCCTTAAGGGGTTAAAAGGGGATCCCACCCATAAATGTTAGGAAATAACCACTCCACTATCCACTGTCTGCCTCCTTAGACCTTGCCCAGACAATGATGACTACTACCACTGGGTTTAACTGTTATGGTCACTACTGTCTCCATTATCCTCTAATAATGTTTTCGAAATATTAGAAGATTTGTCCATATAGTTACAGGTTTACTTTCTCCTGTTTCCAGTTTTATACAATGAGGAACATGGGGGAGATCCGAAGTGCCTAAAATTCACCGCTAAAGAAACATTACAACCGTCAATCAGGGGAGGTGACATTGACAGGATATTACTACAGAAAGAATCCAGATGGATTTTTAGAATTAGATCAATAGCGCCAAACGGATTAAACAAAGAATTGGATTATACATGTTTCATCTGAAATAAAATAAAAAATGCTCCTTCCTTGCATTCAAAAATCGTAACTTGTTTGATAGACATAATTCTATATTATGTCTAACTTTGCCATTAAATGTCCTAAATACGACAATTACAGTATCATAATAATTCCTTTTAGGAAACAAGCAAAAGTCCTAAAACCTGGAAGGGAGGAAGGGGATTTCCATAAATGTCCATATGGCCCTTATTTTTCTCCATCACTATAATTTTTTCCCATCCTTCATTACACAGTTACATAGTTCGTACGGCTGAAAAAAGTCACATGTCCATCAAGTTCAACCAAGGGAGGTAAAAATTTCTACACATAGGAGCTTATATTTTTTTTGTTCTAGGAAATTATCTAACCCTTTTTTGCAGCATCTCCTGTCCCTGCTGTGACGGCTCCTGCGGTGACTATTCCATAGATTCACAGTTCTCACAGTAAAGAAGAATTGTCGCCTCCGCAGGTTGAACCTTTTTTTCTCCAGACGGAGGGAGTGACCCCTTGTTTTTTGAGGGGGTTTTACATGGAACAGGATTTCACCATATTTTATGTATGTGCCATTCATATGTTTATATAAGTTAATCATGTCCCCCCTTAGTCGTCTTTTTTCAAGGCTAAATAGGTTTAATTATTTTAATCTTTCCTCATAACTTAGATTCTCCGCGCCCCTTATTAGCTTCGTTGCTCTTCTTTGTATTTTTTCCTCCTTTCTATGAACTGGAGCCCAGAACTGAACTGCATATTCTAGATGAGGCCTTAGGCCTCGTGCACACGAACGTGCTTTTGCGGCCACAATTCCCCCAAAAATCCACGGGAGAATTGTGGCCCTATTCATTCCTATGGGGCCATGCACACGACCGTGGTTTTCACAGTCCGTGCATGTCCCAGGAGCCCGCACCACAGAAAGAACGGGCATGTCTTATTACGGCCATGTTCTGCGGTCTGGGCTCATTGAAAATAATGGCCGCGGCCATGTTCACGGCGCGCGATTTGCGTGCGGCTCGCAGCTGTCACTCCGTGGCTGGCCGACCCGAAAATCACGGCCGTGCACATGGCTATGGTCGTGTGCATGAGGCCTTACTAATGCTTTGTAAAGATGTAATATTACATACCTGTCCCGCGAGCCCATGCTTCTTTTAATACACGACAATATCCTGCTGGCCTTTGAAGCAGCTGATTGACACTGCATGCTGTTATTTAGTTTATGATTTACAAGTATACCCAGATCCTTCTCAACAAGTGACTCCCCCAGTGTAGCTCCCCCTAGGACATATGATGCATGCAGATTGTTGGTACCCAGATGCATAACTTGACATTTATCTACATTAAACTTCATTTGCCAACTGGACGCCCAAACACTCAGTTTGTTTAAATCCGCTTGCAATTCACGAACATCTTCCATAGACTGAACTATATTACATATCTTGGTGTCATCTGCAAAAATATTATTAATAAATAAGTTGAATAATAGTGGTCCCACCCCTGAACCCTGGGGTACACCACTTATAACCGGGGACCATTCAGAGTAGGAATCAGTTACCACAACTCTCTGGATACGGTCCTTGAGCCAATTCTCAATCCAATTACAAACTCTACTTTCTAAACATATAGTCCTTAATTGACCCATTAGGCGTCTATGGGGGATAGTGTCAAATGCCTTTGCAAAGTCCAAAAACACTATATCCACAGCGGCCCCTCTGTCTAGACTTCTGCTCACCTCTTCATAAAAACAAATCAGGTTGGTTTGACAACTTCTGTCTTTAGTAAAACCGTGCTGGCTGTCACTTATAATACTATTTATTGTCACATAATCCTGTATATAGTCCCTCAATAGCCCCTCAAACATTTCCCCCACAATGGATGTTAAGCTTACTGGTCTATAATTACCCAGGGAAGACCTAGAGCTCTTTTTGAAAATAGGCACCACATTTGCCCTGCACCAGTCCCTTGGCACTATACCAGTCACTAGAGAATCTCTGAATATTATGAAGAGGGGGACAGAAATAACTGAACTAAGCTCCTTAAGAACTCTAGTGTGTAACCATTTGGTCCCGGGGCCTTATGTACATTTATTTTATTTAATTTAGCTTGGACCTTATCTACATTCATCCAATTCAGTATATCAACTGATATATTAACAGCACTGGCACCGGCTACATCAGCTGCTCTTTCTTCTGTTGTATATACAGAGCAAAAGAACCCATTTAGTAACTCTGCCTTCTCTTGATCCCCTGTGACCAACTCCCCATTACCACTATCTAGGGGTCCTACATGCTCAGACCTTGGCTTTTTTTGCATTTATATACTTGAAGAATTTTTGGGGATTTGTTTTACTATCCTTGGCCACTCGCCTTTCATTTTGTATTTTTGCTGATTTTATTACATTTTTACAGATTTTATTAAGCTCTTTTTAATATTTTTTAGGCTACAGCTGTACCCGCAGATTTGTATTTTTTAAATGCCCTTTTTTTGTCATGTATTGCCCCTTTCACAGAAGGTGTAAGCCATGTGGGGTTTAATTTTAGTTGTTTATACTTGTTACCTATAGGAATAAATTTTGCACTATAATTACCCAAAGTAGATGTGAAACTCTCCCATTTATTATTTGTCCCATTATTTAACATTAGTTCTTCCCAGTCTATATCTTGAATTGCAGCCCTCATCCTGGGGAAATTGGCCTTCTTAAAATTAAGTGTTTTTGCCCTCCTGTGTTTGTTTTTTACAGTATAGGTAAAATGTAACTATATTGTGATCACTGTTACCAAGGTTTTCTCGAACATTGACGTCCCCAACAAGCTCTGCATTATTAGAAATGACCAGATTCAACAGCTTCACCTCTAGTCGGGTCTTCCACAAACTGGCCCAAAAATTTTTCATGCAACAGGTTGAGGAAATGTCTCCCCTTTGCAGTTCATCGTCTCTATATGTACTCTGACACCTCACCAAACAGGTCGGGACACTCGTCCTTACTCTGTACTTACCCGCTGGGGACAACATCGGAAGGCTAGTAGTCACGGGCACTGCTGTGTTGGACGATTCAGCGTGGAATAATGTACGCCACGACCGATGATTGGCAGTCGCGTTATTAATTAGGGGCGTTTACGTCCGTCACCTAGGGAACATGTATTCACAACATAGGCGCTTGAGAGAATGCCATTTGTTGTGGATTCATCTTCCCTGTATCTTTGATTCTTAGAGGAGGGATATCAGCGCATTTCGCGATGATGGATGAAGGCGATGCTTCAGGTAAGGTGGGTGCGTGCAGCACTGACATACCAGGTTGGTCATGTCGGTGCATCTCACACCGGGAGGTTAGCGAATCATTGCCTTCCTAGCTACACACATCCATAAACGTCATGGGTGTGTTTCAACAGGAAGGATGGGCGGAGTAGCTGGATATAAAAGGACAGGGAATTCTCCCTGTCTCTGACGTCAGACGCTGGAAACAGGCGCCGGCTTTTGAAACATGGACAACGTGGGTAACTGATCTCTTGCCACTTCGGGCAGTTCCCACCCCCTAACTAAAACGACAGCTACCAGTAATCTTTGCTAGCAACGAAGAAACTCGGGTAAAGCTGGAATCACGTCGGGAGTAATTTATGACGGAGAGAGGTTCCCTAATCCCCTCAAATCCTAGAATATCCTGCATCTGAACGGGTAGGGAGGGCAGCGACCCTCATATTCTACGATTAAAATAGCCAACTACATTAGGGTTATATATGTGAACCCCTCTCTTTGAATACAATTACTACATCTGCATTACCTGCAAATTGTGTGAATACTACGCTGTCTATCTTTATGAAAATATCTCAGAAAGAAATGTTACATTCATAGGCTACCCCAGTTATATGACTGATGATATTGTATGAATACAACCAATTTTATATACACTACCGTTCAAAAGTTTAGGGTCATTTAGAAATTTCCTTATTTTTGAAAGAAAAGCACATTTTTTTTTCAATGAAGATAACATTAAATTAATCAGGAAAACACTCTATACATTGTTAATGTGCTAAATGACTATTCTAGCTGCAAACGTCTGGTTTTTAATGCAATATCTACATAGGTGTTTAGAGGCCCATTTCCAGCAACCATCACTCCAGTGTTCTAATGGTACATTGTGTTTGATAACTGTGTTAGAAGGCTAATGGATGTTTAGAAAACACTTGAAAACCCTTGTGCAATTATGTTAGCACCGCTGTAAACAGTTTTGCTGTTTAGAGGAGCTATAAAACTGACCTTCCTTTGAGCTACTTGAGAATCTGGAGCATTACATTTGTGGGTTCGATTAAACTCTCCAAATAGCTAGAAAAAGAGAGCTTTCATGTGAAACTCGACAGTCTATTCTTGTTCTTAGAAATGAAGGCTATTCCAATGCGAGAAATTGCCAAGAAACTGAAGATTTCCTACAACGGTGTGTACTACTCCCTTCAGAGGACAGCACAAACAGGCTCTAACCAGAGTAGAAAGAGAAGTGGGAGGCCCCGCTGCACAACTGAGCAACAAGACAAGTACATTAGAGTCTCTAGTTTGAGAAATAGACGCCTCACAGTTCCTCAACTGGCAGCTTCATTAAATAGTACCCGCAAAACGCCAGTGTCAACGTCTACAGTGAAGAGGCGACTCCGGGATGCTGGCCTTTAGGGCAGAGTGGCAAAGAAAAAGCCATATCTGAGACTGGCTAATAAAAGGAAAAGATTAATATGGGCAAAAGCACACAGACATTGGACAGAGGAAGATTGGAAAAAAGTGTTATGGACAGACGAATCGAAGTTTGAGGTGTTTGGATCACACAGAAGAACATTTGTGAGGCGCAGAACAACTGATAAGATACTGGAAGAGTGCCTGACGCCATCTGTCAAGCATGGTGGAGGTAATGTGATGGTCTGGGGTTGCTTTGGTGCTGGTAAAGTGGGAGATTTGTATAAGGTAAAAGGGATTTTGAATAAGGAAGGCTATCACTCCATTTTGCAACTCCATGCCATACCCTGTGGACAGCGCTTGATTGGAGCCAATTTCATCCTACAACAGGACAATGACCCAAAGCACACCTCCAAACTATGCAATAACTATTTAGGGAAGAAGCCGGCAGCTGGTATTCTATCTGTAATGGAGTGGCCAGCGCAGTCACCAGATCTCAACCCCATAGAGCTGTTGTGGGAGCAGCTTGACCGTATGGTACGCAAGAAGTGCCCATCAAGCCAATCCAACTTGTGGGAGGGGCTTCTGGAAGCATGGGGTGAAATTTCTCCCGATTACCTCAGCAAATTAATAGCTAGAATGCCAAAGGTCTGCAATGCTGTAATTGCTGCAAATGGAGTATTCTTTGACTAAAGCAAAGTTTGAAGGAGAAAATTATTATTTCAAATAAAAGTCATTATTTCTAACCTTGTCAATGTCTTGACTATATTTTCTAGTCATTTTGCAACTCATTTGATAAATATAAGTGTGAGTTTTCATGGAAAACACAAAATTGTCTGGGTGACCCCAAACTTTTGAACGGTAGTGTATGTTTGTAGTTTGAATTTTAAAAAAGAAATACAGTAAAAGTTATATTTTATATTAAAAACTCTGGATGTATATATTTTTTTCTCTTTATAATTATACGGAGAACTGACAACTCTAAGCCCGGGTGGTGGGCTTCTAAAACCATACCATCAAAAATGTATTAACGATTTTTTGAGGACATGGCAAACTTCATTACAAGTACATCTAACACGGAGGCATGGCTGAATAAAACAAGGGAGGTGTTCTCTGAGAAGAAATTTATACAAAAAAAATCATACACCCTCGTTAAAATCTGCTTTTGGAGGGTTGACAAGGTGTTACAAAGAACGGGCAATCTCGTGGTGGGAAGTACAATCTTTTGAGAATTATTTAAAGAACAATATAGTGCCAAGAGGACTGAGGATAATACTTACACCAGCAAAAAGGTTACAAAACCCCGAGTTGATACACAGATGGGAAACAGAGGCTACCAATAGCACCCTGAGATTCATAGATTTTATTGGATGAAGAAAGACGAGTCCTAGATGTGGCGTCTAAGAGGTTAAAAGAACAAATTGATGTGGTCTTAAAATTCAAAACTGATCCAGAATATGCCACTAAAGAGCATTACAAACTATTTTTGAAACATTTCAGTATAACCTAACCGAGAGAAAACAATCAATTTATTCTGGACCTTCAGGATTTTAGGGATAACAAAGCCTATTCCTTTTAAACCAAGAAGGGAAGAACAAGAACTGAAACAGACCAGTCTTCATCCGATATGGATTATACTGATCAGGAAACTAATTATCAAAATGGGATCGGAGTGGAAAGGGGGAGAAATCCCTCCAGATTCACTAGGGGACGGGGCCACTCAAGGGGAAGAAATCCCCAAAAAAGATGGGAAACAACACAAAATCCGTGCATTTTTACTCAACAATGCAACGGCCAAAGCTAGATCTAACGCAGAAACAATTCCTTTTTAGAGAGGGAGGCCAAAGAGCGCCATACCAGCTACGCAACAAATTAAACAATCAAAGTAGAAAAATACAAAACTAACAGTAACAAACCTGTCCGAAAGAACACTAACTGATATGGAGGTCTCAGTACTTAGGAGAGGTTTATCGTTTGTACCCACCCCAGGATTTGACACCTTTAATTGGATTAAAGACATTCACCAACTAAAATGGCATAAATTATATAAGATCAAGGACAAGAAGGAATGCCAAGAATTGGGGATAACACCCATGGAACTTTCACATGTGAGAAACCTGGCAGAATTACTGACCTCAAACCAGAAAGCGAGAGGTACAGGGCCATTTACAAAATGTAAATTGAAAAGCAGAAAAATGCCCCCCATTGGAGAAACCTCCGTAATTAATGTGTTCCAGGATCTAGTAACCACAGACTTAATGACAATTAACATACAAGCGAAAATGGTTAATCTAAGCAGGAGCGAGAACAATGCATTGTTTTCCCGAGAAAGAGATAATAACATCATAATAAAATCTTCAGACAAGGGGGGAAATGTGGTGATCCTTGTAAGAAAGAGATACGTCGAAATGTGCTATAGCATCTTGGATGATTCAATAAATTATGAAATTCTCAAAGAAGATCCAACAAGCAAATTTAAAACTGAACTCTTCAAAATTTTGAAAGAGGCTAAACAAGAAAATTTTATTGATGAACATGAATACAAATTCATGGCGGTGAAAAGACCACAGACCCCTGTGTTTTATGCCCTTCCTAAAATACATAAGGGTACCCATCCCCTTAAAGGGCACCCTATTGTGTCTGGTATTGCGGATCTGACAAAGAACGTGGGGATCTATATTGACAAAGGAAATTTTGAACAAAAGAAATTTTGTAGAAACTTTACCTTCATATACAAGCGACACAATGGATCTTCTTGCCAAGATTGATGATTTACCCATCTGAGAAAATGACATTCCGTATAATATAGATGTGGAAGCACTATATTCCTCAATTCCCCATGATATGGGCATTACAGCAGTACGCCACTTCCTTAACACCAGGGGGACACAATTCAGGGCTCATAGCGCGCTCACATTGAGACTGCTAGAGTTCGTTCTAACAAGGAATTATTTCCTATTTAATGGCCGTATATACCACCAGCCCAGGGGCACTGCCATGGGCAACTCGTGTGCACCTACGTGCGCCAACCTTTTCCTAGGCTAGTGGGAAGAAACTTTGATTTTCAATGATGAGCGACACTCATTGATCCTACCGGTCTCTATGTGGGCGCGCTATATTGACTACATTTTTGTTTTGTGGATAGGATCGACTGATCAATTTCAAAAATACGTAGAAAACCTTAATCAGAATACTGTGGGTTTGAAATTCACCTTGGAACACACCCTTATACTCTCCCTTTTTTTGATGTCTCAATATCTATTGAGGGTAATGACAAATTAAAAACAACTAAATACAGAAAACCTACCTCTACAAATAGCCTTTTGAGGTGGGAAAGCTGCCATCCAATTCCCATCAAAAGAGGCATACCTAAAGGACAGTACCCCCGCCTTAGGAGAAATTGTTCAAACATGCAAGAGTTCAAAAAGAAAGCCAAAGATTTGGAATCTATATTCCTAGAACGAGGGTATCCATCGAAAATCTTGAGCGAGGCATACAAATATGCGTGCACGCAAAATAGAGAAGCATTACTTATCCAAAAAAAACGAGAAATCACAAATCCCCCTATACGCTTCATAGGAACTTTTGACATGGCAGACAAAATGGTCAAAGAGGTCCTGAGTAAACATTGGAGCATCCTCCAAATGGATAATGATATAAGAGAAGTTCTGACCCCCAAGGCACAAATAACATACAGAAGGGGTATAGGAGATCGAGTTACGCGTAGTCATCTAACGACTCTTAAAAAACAGGGATGTTGGTTAGACAGGAAGATCAATGGTTGTTTTAGATGCGGACATTGTAAAGCAAGCATGTCGGTACAAATAGAAAAAACATTTGTAAGCGCGCATACAGGGATCATTTACCCTATAAAAGATTTTCTTAACTGTAGTTCGAAATACGTTATTTATAAAATTACTTGTCCCTGCCCCCTGGACTATGTTGGCAAAACGACCAGAGAGTGGAGGAAAAGAATCCTCGAACACCTGGGCGATGTTGCAAACAAGAGGGATAAACCTGTATCCCGCCATGTTCACTTGGAAAATGGGGGAGATCCGAAGTGCCTAAAATTCACCGCTATAGAATCATTACAACCGTCAATCAGGGGAGGTGACATTGACAGGATATTACTACAGAAAGAATCCAGATGGATTTTTCGAATGGGATCAATAGCGGCAAACGGATGAAATAAACAATTGGATTATACATGTTTCATCTGAAATAAAATAAAAAATGCTCCTTCCTTGCATTCAAAAATCGTAACTTGTTTGATATATTATGTCTAGCTTTGCCATTAAATGTCCTAAATACGACAATTACAGTATCATAATAATTCCTTTTAGGAAATAAGCAAAAGTCCTAAAACCTGTGCTCCAATAGCATCACCATAAGTGGAGGGTGGAGGAAGGGGATTTCCATAAATGTCCATATGGCCCTTATTTTTTTTCTCCATCACTATAATTTTTTCCCATCCTTCATTCATCGTCTCTATATGTACTCTGACACCGCACCAAACAGGTCGGGACACTCGTCCTTACTCTGTACTTACCCGCTGGGGACATCGCAAGGCTAGTAGTCACGGGCACTGATGCGTTGGACGATTCAGCGAGGAATAATGTACGCCACGACCAATGATTGGATGTCGCGTCATTAATTAGGGGCGGTAATGTCCGTCACCTAGGGAACATGTGCTTACAATATAGGCGCTTAAGAGAATGCCATTAAAAACACAAAAAAGGCCATACTCTCAAATTGAGCAGATATAAGTCCAGCAGGACACAGACGGGTCAAAAATGCCGTCTCACACACTGCACTCACTCCCTATGTACAACTCATAGTTTTGACCCCTATGCACTCCTGCCCCTTATATTCTGTATACATTATTATCACTTGTGTACTACACATTTATATCCATGCCCCAGACACCACTCCCCTCAAGGCTAGTGGGAGTGGCTGTTAATATTTACCACACCTGAGCACTCTCCTTCAGTAGCATTTTCTGACCCGTCTGCGTCCTGCTGGGCTTATACCTGCCCAATTTGTGAGTATGGCCTTTTTTGTGTTTTTAATCTTATTCTATGTTCCACTTTTTTCTGTGGTGTAGCTAGAGAGAATGCCATTTGTTGTGGATTCATCTTCCCTGTATCTTTGATTCTTAGAGGAGGGATATCAGCGCATTTCGCGATGATGGATGAAGGCGATGCTTCAGGTAAGGTGGGTGCGTGCAGCACTGACATACCAGGTTGGTCATGTCGGTGCATCTCACACCGGGAGGTTAGCGAATCATTGCCTTCCTAGCTGCACACATCCATAAACGTCATGGGTGTTTCAACAGGAAGGATGGGCGGAGTAGCTGGATATAAAAGGACAGGGAATTCTCCCTGTCTCTGACGTCAGATGCCGGAAAGAGGCGCCGGCTTTTGAAACATGGGCAACGTGGGTAACTGATCTCTTGCCACTGCGGGAAGTTCCCACCCCTCTAACTAAAACAACAGCTACCAGTAATCTTTGCCAGCACCGAAGAAACTTGGGTAAAACTTGGGTAGTAGAGTGGTTATTTCCTAACATTTATAGTGAGTCCCCTTTTAATAGTGTTTGGATTGGATATTCTATACCTGCCATCTATATACATGTATTTTAGGACATACAACACATTGACCTCAGCTTTATTTTTGTCAGGTCTGACATGGGAGATTAGGGCTGGATCTTGTGTATTTGTGGATTTGGGGTGAGTGGTCAGATGAAACCGTCTCACGTCACCGTCCACGATGGTCCTCTTTATACTCCAGAGTCCTGGTTCTTTTCGCTCTTGGAGATGGTGAAGCTTTTCCGGGTAATTGTTATAGATAAACTCTAAGAAAAGAAACACATATCCACATTATAAACCCCATGATTGTAGAGATGAATAATAATGTTATTACGAGGTCTGGTATACGAGGTGATAATGAGGTGACGTCTACTGACCGGCATATTCTGATAGTAGCTCAATACATTCACCAGAATAAGGACCAACGTCGACCACTCTATGATCTTTGCTGTCAATTCACTGATCTGCGATAAAATATCAAAATTAATATAGAAAAAATTGCGCAAAACAAGAACTTTCCGCTCCGACTGAGGTTTGGCTGCATTCATGTTTATTACATGGAGTCATGTGACTGACGGCGATGCCAAAACAGACCTGACTCATTGTCATATGACACCATATCCATTACATTGCGGACGTCACGATCACCATGGTGCAGAGAATAAGCACAAAGATTATGGGTCCAATTGTTTTCCTATAGAACGGCTTCTAGGGGTACAAATAAAATCTATCCAATGATCCAGAATTTTTGATAATCTCATTAATGCAGAATTAAAGGAATTTTACATCCACTGGTTTGTATCAGCGGCTCAGCATGTCAATAACTTGATATTATGTATGCGATATACTGTTCATATCTTTACACATTGATCTCCAGCACACAGGTGGGTGTATACGGATACCGTACCTTCCAATGACTGGTAATTTATTATATAGGAAAATAAAGTTTATTATGTTTATTAAGTGTCTTATAGAATTTAATACACTTTTATGTAAGATAAATGTTAATATAATATATATATTACAATGACAGTACCGCTGCTTTCTATTCAGTATCTTCCTGCGAGAAGCTGAACAATGTTACCAGATGACGCTGTGTTACACCAGCATGTCGCCATCTGACGGCAGAGATCAGAAAATGAAGGGAAATGATCACCTCAGAATCTGATGTTTTATAAATGTGAACCAAGAATCTGATGTTTTCTACATGTGAACCTAAAGACAAGGACGGTTGGATTCCATTCAAATATTATTTAAGAAAGGATACATGAAACCACTAAGGTCACGGCCATTATGCAGGACGCCAGTCTGAAATGGCTGATGACTCTTTGGCTTTTGGGCACTTTGTAGAGGAGCATGGACTGCCAAAGGTTGTAAAGGCTGCCAAACCCAAATGCAATGAAAGCATTAATCCGGTGAGTCATTGGATAATAGTAGGTCTAGAAAACAAGCAGACAGAGGTTAGAGCAAATCTTATGGAACTAATCACTAATTTACCCTCAGAACTTCCCAATAAATCCTAAATAACGTGTTCTGATATAATAACCCCGGAAACATAATGAATATAGAGGGGGGTCTCCTGCTTGGGATTCCTCTCTATTAGATGGAGCAGAAAGCAGCTAACAGAAAATGGTGTCTGCTCTGGGGGGACTGAGGACACACATCTCTGATGGGGCTGAACCGCATAAGGGGAGCGCCACGGACAGCAGGGAATAGGAGTAGGTGGTTACATAAGTGAAAAAATGCCCAGGAGCGTGATTGGGCTAAGGTGCTAAAGGAGAAGTGGCATAACGGATATAGGGTAGAGCTCAATGGCAGAGCCCCCTCTTTACCTTCTGCGGCAGCGTGAAGTAACACCTAGTAGTTGCACTCCGTGTGGTGAAAATTTTTATTTTATTTTCTTTCCAGCATAGCTGATGAGCTCTTACAACAAGTGGCCCAGCAGGTGGTAGTCGAAGGCACCACCCGGCTGGAGGACCTATTGAGACAGAAAGATGGTGAAGCTGTTGCAACGGGCCCTGGACCTGCGGCTTGAGAGACCAGGGGTAGGCCCCACCCTCCTGTTAGATTAAGCCCAAGTCCCCTTCCCAGGACTGCCCCTCAGCAGGGGCTGCTCTCCCCGTCAACATGGGCTGCTCTCACCGTCAGCATGAGGAGGCACACCGGTCGGGCCCGGCCTGTCTCGCCTTCTACATCCTCTGGGGAGGTGGTTCCCCCTTCCCCTGTCAGTGAGTCCAGCATCCCTCCCCATGCTGCATGCCTCTCCCCTACTCACCCGGGTAACGAGTGTAGTGCCGCTGATTGTTGTCAGCCGGGCGGCGCATGGAGGGCCAGGAAAAGGAGATGCCACAGGGGAGCTGCAACAAGGGCACTGCATGTCTCAGCCCCCTATCAGAGGACTGGAGAGGAAGAAGCCCGGAATCAGCCAAGGCTGCAGATTTATCAACAACCGTATTCTTTATTGAATGTACTGTCCGGTTCTGGCCTGAAGCAGAGGGGTCCGAGCAACAAAAATGTAGCCATCACGGCTGTCCCAACGCATGATGACCATCCAATTGACAGGAGGATATTTTGAATCAAGGCCTGACGATCCCCAAAGGCTTCAGCATGGAGCATGATGAACTTATAATGTAGAAACGTCAGACCCAGAACTGATAAAGAGAAAATGAGCCAAATTAATCCTCTACCACGTGTAAAACAAACTAATAACATCGATGAAGCGCGGACCAAGCACTAAACCCAACAAGAAACCTTCAATAACGGACGGGAACATTTATCTGCATCGTCTAATCCGGACAATTATTATCAGTTGAAATTAACAAAATGTTATTTTTTTTTTTTAGAAAATTCTGATTACTACTGCAGGCTGAGATGGGGGCAGGGTGCGACTGATGCCAAGTCTGAGTCATCTCTGACAGTCTGGTTGCTAGGGATACACTACCTAACAACCACAGTCTTGTCCAGCAATGAGTCCCTAGCAACCGGCCTGCATCTCTCACTGACGTAGTAATCACATTTTTGTAAAAAATAAATGTAGGTTTGACCCCAGAGTAATATAATCAGATATAAGACTTTTTATAATAACCCGCCATCCCCCAGAAGTAAGAGCATATTATAATCACTTCCGTGATATTTACTTACAGGCAATGGCCATTCCTATGAATCCTATTCTAAACAGGATATTTTCGGGAAAATAATTTCCCGTTTCACTATAAAACAAAAATTGAAAACGCTCAATGTTAAATAATATAGAAAAATTGTCAGAATTGTTTCATCTTAATAATCAGCAGTCAGATAATAATCTATAGGACTGAGGCGATGCGTTTCTCTGTCCTCTTGCGGCCCCTCTGGGTAATGGAAGCCATTTTGTAAGTGACCCTATTTTGGAAAATACACCCCTCAAGGAATTTTTCTAGGGGTATAGCTAGCATTTTAACACAGTTTTTTTGCTAAATTTATTTGAATTAGTCTGAGAAAATGAAAATCTACATTCTTTTTGAAAAAACCTAGAATTTTCTAATTTTGGCAAGGAATAAAAGGAGAAAAAGTTCATCAGCATTTGTAAAGCAATTTCTCCTGATCACGGAAATACCCCATATGTGGTAATAAACTGCTGTTTGGACCCACGGCAGGGCACAGAAGGAAAGGAGCGCCATTTGGAGCACAGATTTTGTTGGAATGCTTTTAGGCCGCCATTGTGAAAGAAATTAACTAATTCCACCATTTTGTCTTCTATTCTATACTTCCATTTTAACTTCAATATAAGAGTAATATGTTGAGAGAATGTATTTCTGTTTTTGCTGTGTTAAGGAATTGAATCAGCAAGAATAAAGGGAAAATTGATGACTCAAGACCCACCCTCCTTACAGAATACAGAAGATGATAAGGACTTACCATTCAATGACTTGATAGGAAAATATTGCAATACTAAGAAAATATTGTGAATGTAATTTGTTTTGTGCAAAATCAAGAGAAACTATTATAGCTGATGTAGTAAAAGTTGTCTAAAAAAACTGCATATAAACCCACTCATAATGTATGTAAAATGCCGTCTGCCATCACTTGCTGAGTGACATCATTATGACACTGCTGTGAAACCTCCTCTTGAGGAAATAAATATGAATGAATCTGGAGCAACTGTTTGACTTTGAATTATCCACAACACCATATTGCATTTGCAGAGCCCCTGAGGTATCAATACAGTGGAAACCCAACCAAAAATGATGCCATTTTGGAATCTATACGCATAAAAGAAAGGAATTAATCTAGTGGCCTAGTAAACTTGTCCCCACTGGTGTTTGTTAGAAATGGTCCATGAAAAATGAAAAATCTAATTATCTCCATTTTTTTTCTCCTAAGGTGTAATAGGAGAAATAGTACAGCAAAAGTTTGTACACAATTTCTACCGAGTACGGCAACACCCCATATGTGGATGTAAACTGGTGTTTAGGCACACGGTTGGGCTCAGGAAATAAAGAGAACTATGCAATATTTCAGGCCCACTATGGTGGTATTTATCATGTTGTGCCGTGATTACAGACGATTTGAGGTGTCAAGATATTATAAACCCCACAGAAGTAACCCAATTTTTGAAGCTACACCCCTCAAGAAATTTACCTGGGGGAATAATGAGAATTGTGACCATGTGACGGACACCTCTCATGGTATTCATCTAGGGGATTAGTAAGAATTATTAGTTGTGAAGTTGGCAGCCTGAAAATCCCGCACTGGAGGGAGGTGGAATGGCAGGTCCCACTGCCAACCCACCCACCATTCCATAAAATGCAGCCCAGAAAATACATTTATTAACCCCTTAAGGACGCAGCCTAGTTTGGGCCTTAAGGCTCAGAGCCCATTTTTCAAATCTGACATATTTCACTTTATGTGGTAATAACGTCGGAATGCTTAAACCTATCCAAGCGATTCTGAGATTGTTTTCTCGTGACACTTTGGGCTTCATGTTCGTGGTAAAATTTGGTCGATATATTCAGTCTTTATTTGTGAAAAATTGCAATATTTAGAGAAAATTTACAAAAAATAGCATTTTTTAGAATTTAAATGCATCTGCTTGAAAAACAGACGGTTATACCACCCAAAATAGTTACTAGTTCACATTTCCCATATGTCTACTTTAGATTGGCATAGTTTTTTGAACATTATTTTATTTTTCTTGGACGTTACAAGGTTTAGAACATAAACAGCAATTTCTCATATTCTTAAGAAAATTTCAAAAGCCTTTTTTTGAAGGTGCCAGTTCAGTTCTGAAGTGGATTTGAGGGGCCTATGTATTAGAAACCCCCATAAAACACCCCATTTTAAAAACTAGACCCCTCAAAGTATTCAAAACAGCATATAGAAAGTTTTTTAACCCTTCAGGCATTTCACAGGAATTAAAGCAAAGTGGAAATGAAATTTGCAAATTTCATTTTTTCTGCTGAATTTCAATTTTATTCAATTTTTTATTAGTAACAGAGAAGGTTTTACCAGAGAAACACTACTAAATATGTATTGTCCAGATTCTGCAGTTTTTAGAAATGTCCCACATGTGGCCCTACTGCGCTCGTGGACTAAAACACAAGCCCTAGAAGCAAAGAAGCACCTAGTGCATTTTGAGGCCTCTTTTTTATTAGAATATATTTTAGGCAGCATGCCAGGTTTGAAGAGGCGTTGAGGTATCAAAACAATGGAAACCCACCAGAAGTGACCCCATTTTGGAAATTACACCCCTCAAGGAATTCATTTATGGTTTTTGTTATCATTTTGACCGCACAGTTTTTTCACAGCACCTATTTGAATTGGGCTGTGAAATGAAAAAAATGATATTTTTTCCAATAAAATGTCATTTTTGATCAAATTTTCTTATTTTCACAGGGAACAACATACCCCATTTTGTTGCCCAATTTGTCCTTAGTGCGGCAATACCCCATTTGTGGTGATAAACTGCCGTTTGGGCCCATGGGAGGGCTCAGAAGGAAAGGAGCGCTATGTGTTTGTTGGAGTCCAGATTTTGCTGGATTGGTTTTCGGGTGCCATGTCGCATTTGCAGAGCCCCAGAGGTATCAAAGCAATGGAAACCCACCCGAAGTGACCCCATTTTGGAAACTACACCCCTCAAGGAATTCATTTATGGTTTTTGTTATCATTTTGACCGCACAGGTTTTTCACAGCACCTATTTGAATTGGGCTGTGAAATGAAAAAAATTATTTTTTTTCCAATAAGATGTCATTTTTGATCAAAATTTCTTATTTTCACAGGGAACAACATACCCCATTTTGTTGCCCAATTTGTCCTTAGTGCGGCAATACCCCATTTGTGGTGATAAACTGCCGTTTGGGCCCATGGGAGGGCTCAGACGGAAAGGAGCGCTATGTGTTTGTTGGAGTCCAGATTTTGCTGGATTGGTTTTCGGGTGCCATGTTGCATTTGCAGAGCCCCAGAGGTATCAAAGCAATGGAAACCCACCAGAAGTGACCCCATTTTGGAAACTACACCCCTCAAGGAATTCATTTATGGTTTTTGTTATCATTTTGACCGCACAGTTTTTTCACAGCACCTATTTGAATTGGGCTGTGAAATGAAAAAAATGATATTTTTTCCAATAAGATGTCATTTTTGATCAAAATTTCTTATTTTCACAAGGAACAACATACCCCATTTTGTTGCCCAATTTGTCCTTAGTGCGGCAATACCCCATTTGTGGTGATAAACTGCCCTTTGGGCCCATGGGAGGGCTCAGAAGGAAAGGACCACCATTTGGCCTACTGGAGCTTTTCTGGTGCTAAGTCATGTGTGCAGAAGCCCCTGAGGTACCAGTACAGTTGAAACCCCCGAGAAGTGACCCCATTTTAAAAACTACACCCCTTAAGACATTCATCTAGAGGTGTAGTGAGCATTTTGACCCCACAGGTACTGTGTAAAAGATAATGCGCAGCAGATGGTGCAGTGTGAGATTTGCAATTTTATATATGTATATGCCATTTCAGTGTCCAATATAGTGTGCCCAGCATGCGCCACCGGAGATATACACCCCTTAAATTGTAATGTGGGTTCTCCTGGGTACGACAATACCCTACATGTGGCTGTTATCAGCTGCCTGGGCATACGGCAGGGCTCAGAAGGGAAAGATGAGGGGGGTAAGCTGTGCGGAGTGCATCAGGGTAAATTAAAAATCAAGGGATGTATGATACATTTTAAAACAATCTTTTATACAGAGCCCTGGTTTTTCGGGACACGTGTCACATTGGTATATTGTGTTCTTCCTTATCCCCCTCTTATAGCAGACTCTGCACCTCTTTTGACTCTTTTGACCTTCTCCTGGAAAGTGTTGCCCTGGTACGATGCGTGTGGCCTCGCTTCCAGAAGTACTGGGTGCCCCCCCTTCCTGGTCCCTAAAGATTAGATCTTGAAATTCCAGGAAAGTTCCCCTCTGGCCTGCACATCGACGTAGCACATACGCATTGTACAAAGCCATCTGTATGATGTGCCCGGCCAGCTTCTTATACTACACCGCATGGCGCTGTAGGGCTTCAGGACTTGATTTGACAAGTCCATCCCTCCCATGTACCTATTGTAGTCCAGGATGCAGTCTGGTTTGGGGGTGGCCTTTCCTTCATATATCCTAAACCTGTAGGTACACCCTGATGCACTCTCACAGCTTATACATCTTCACGCCATACCTTGCCCTCTTACCCGGCAGGTACTGGCGGAATTGAACCCTCCCTTTAAAATGTACCAGGGACTCATCAATAGAAAAACACTTCTCGGGGGTGTATGCTTGGGAAAACCGGGCACTGGAACGGTCTAATAGGGGTCTCCGTTTATACAAACGGTCAAAACTGGGGTCATCTCGGAGTGGGCACGGCTCATTATCAGTATAATGTAAGAAGCAAAGTATTGCCTCATTTATTTATTTTTTTAGGTTCCAGTTCATTTCTGAAGTTGCTTTGAGGGGCCCATATATTAGAAACCCCTATCAAACACCCCATTTTAGAAACTAGACCCCTCAAAGTATTCACAACAGCATTTAGAAAGTTTATGAACCCTTTAGGTGTTTCACAGAAATTTAGAGCAAAGTAGAGGTGAAATTTACTCTTTTTATACCATTTTTTTTATAACACAAAAGGATTTATCAGAGAAACGCAACTCAATATTTATTGCCCAGATTCTGCAGTTTAGAGAAATATCCCACATGTGGCCCTCGGGCGGTAATGGACTGAAGCACCGGCCTCCGAAGCAAAGGAGCACCTAGCGGATTTTGAGCCCTCTTTTTTATTAGGCACCATGTCCGGTTTGAAGAGGTCTTGTGGTGCCAAAACATTGGAAACCCCCCAAAAGTGACCCCAATTTGGAAACTAGACCCCTTGAGGAATCCATTGTAGTTTTCTTGGGGTGCATGCGGCTTTTTGATCAGTTTTTATTCCATTTTTAGGTGGCGTGGTGACTAATAAACAGCAATTCTACTATTGTTTTTGTATACTTTTTTTTTTACAGCGTTCACCGTGCGCTATAAATGACATATTCACTTTATTCTGCGGGGCGATACGATTACGGCGATACCAGATGTTTATAGTTTTTTTTTATGTCTTATGGCGTTTGCACAATAAATACATTTTGTAAACAATCATTCACTTTTTGTGTTGCCTTATTCTAAGAGCCATAACGGTTTTATTTTTCAATCAATAAAGCCGTGCGAGGACTTATTTTTTGCGTAACGAACTGTATTTTCCATCAGTACCATTTTTAGGTACATGCGACTTTTTGATCTCTTTTTATTCCATTTTTTGGGAGGTGAAGTGACCCCACAATTGTGATTGTGGTACGGTTTATTAATATTTTTTTTTACGGCGTTCACCGTGCGGGATAAATAACAAAATAATTTTGTAGCTCAGGCCGTTACGGACGCGGCGATACCAATTATGTATAGTTTATTTGTTTGTTTATATATTTTTATTAATAATAAAGGACTGATAAGGGAAAAAGTGGGACTTTTACTTTTATTACTTTTAAAACTTTTATTTTCTTATTTTTACACATCTTTTTTTAACTTTTTTTTTACTTTATTACTTTGTCCCACTAGGGGACATGAGGGCAGGAGGCTCTGATCGCTATTCTAATACACTGCACTACATGCGTAGTGCAGTGTATTAGAACTGTCAGCTACTCACTGACAGCAAGCATAGTGGGTCCTGACGTTGTCAGGACCCACTAGGCTTCCGTCTATGGCATAGCCGGACGCCATTGTTTGGTGTCCGGTTGCCATAGTCACCATCGCCGGCCGCTATCGCGTAGCAGGCCGGCGATGGCAGCTTAACCCCTAAAAAGCCGCGATCTCTATAGAACGCGGCTTTTAAGGGGTTAATCAGCGGGGACACAGCGATCGGTCCCCGCTGTAGGAGCTGTGACAGCTGCTGAACAAGACAGCAGTGTCACAGCTCCTGTATGTGTCGGGAGGACGGCCGAAACGGCCGTTACTCCCGAGACGTACTATTACGGCATGGAGCGCGAACGATACAGCTGCCATGACGTAATAGTACGTCAAGGAGCGGGAAGGGGTTAAAAACTTCTTCAATTCCCTACACTCCCTCCATTACCATTCCAGCTGCCTACAGGGCATAGTGTATTGGGTATAGGGAGAATATTTCGTTTATTTTGGGTTTTTACTAATATTACAATGAGCTAAAGGACTTGTCAATGAAAAAAACATGTTATGGCCAATATGGAAGACTGAAGGTGGATGAAGAATTAAAAAAAAAGAAAATTAAAAGTCTAAAGAAGTGTCGTAAATTTGTAAACACTGGAGAGACAATCTGAGGTTTTATGGGGGACGTTTCGCACATATATCGCGTGTCCCTCCTGTCGCCTTGTATTGAGCACACGTGACATCTTTTCTGGGGCCTCTGTTTTTTTTTCAGTGGGGGTGGGGGGCTTCTGTCATGAAATGTTGGCCGGGTACAATCCTGCTGACATTGCTACTAGATGTACTGCCCTCCGCTTCCTGGTCAGTAAATTACAGGGATTTGATTACCCTTTGCTGAAATTGGAGGAACGTGATATCTAGACTGTATAGGTTTCTTAACCCCTCCATACATTACGGCATTTCTAAATGGGGCTTGGCCAGGTGGGCAGCGGATGACTCGTCATTAACCTCCTCAGTTATACTTCAAGCCACAACTCTTGCGTACAAATTCCTGCCCTCGGCAAGGTATATCGAAATGTGGCTCAAGGTGACCCACAGAGTATACCTTACTCCTCAGAGGGGACACAGGATGGGTATATATGAGTCCTCCACTTGTTTTAAATGCGGTCAGTCGGAAGCTAATTTGTACCACTGCCTGTGGGCATGCCCTCAAATACAGGAATTCTGGAAAAGGATTAGAGAATTTGTTATGAATAATATGACTGGACAGTTCTCCTTGACTTCACAATTGGCTATACTGGGACATGTGGACGCAGAAACACAGGATCACACTAGGCACTTTACACTTAATAGCGGCAGCAGGCCGGAAGGCTATATTACAGGTCTGGAATCACACTCAGGCCCCGCATCTTCACATTTTCTTAGATAAATTATCTTTTATGGTGAAGATGGATTGGGTGGAGGCTTCTCACCGGAAGGAGAAAAGGGTTACAAACATTTTTTCAGATATGGGGGGGGGGTTTCATATCTTTATTGCCTCAGCGAGTTAAAGACCAACTCCGTACATGCTTCCAACCCACGTCATGGTATCAGAAATAGAGCCTAATGTGTGTTACTCCGCTGTGAGACTGTCATCTATGATTATGGAGCGGGGGAGGAGGGGGCTAACATGTAGTAAGGCACAAGTGACGGATGACTCAGAATTCTGACTGGGGAGAGGGGGACACCACTTGGTAATTTGAGAGGCGGCTGACAAAGTAGGCTTTTATTTTTCTTTATTGATTATTTTCTGATAATATATGTTTGTTTTCCTTTCTTACTGGATTGTTGGCTGTGGCCCACATCGCTGTCTTGCTGTTGGGCAGTTCGAGCTTCATACATATCTCTATTCTGATACGAGATGGGATCTCCATCTGATCATTGGTGCGCGTTCTGCTTAATGGCACAGACAGTGTCCTGTTTGATTGTTCCCACTTGACCGGCCTGCATGCTGGTACATGCTCTTCAGGTGTATTGGATTGCTTGTCACAACAGTCTGTGGATTGTTTTGTTGGAAATTAATAAAAACAATTTGGGAAAAAAAAAAGAAATCTGCACAAAACAAAGGCTTTGTATAGTGCAATTTGTGTCAGGTGGACAGACACATTCTTATTCTATACCCTTGTTTTGCGCATGGCGCTGTGTGGCTTGATGACTTGATCCGAAATATGAACGCCCCCCATAAATTTATTGTTCACACAAGGGTTTGAGGGATTGGGTGGTGGATCCGCATACAGGGACAAGGCTCCGGCTGCCATTAGTAATGGTGGTCAGGATCAGGACGTCTCCTCTGTCTCTGTATCTGAGGAGCAGCAGATCTTCTCTGCAGACGGCCCTGCTCTCTCCCACCCTTAACGACTGTCCTAGCAGAGTTTTGGGGAGACCTTTATATTTTTTTCGGATTGTGCCGCAGGCCAATGTTGATCGGGAGGCAAGGACTTTAACCCATCGGGACACTATAGTATAAATTATCTATATATAAATGGTACAATTCGCCAAGCAGCAGATGCACAAGGTCCAACACAAATCATCCCGTGACTATTGCAGTATTTGTAGCTTTCAACAGCACTCGACATTGTGGGAGAATAAGACTGGTTATTACTTGGGATAAACAGCAACCAACATCATTAACATCATTAGATTGTTGTGAGAACGTTTTCATTTTTTCATCGGCGGAGCTGTGTGAGGGCTTGTTCTTTGCAGGACGAGCCATAGTTTATATTGGCACCATTTTTGGATACGTGCAACTTTTTATTCCAATATTTATAGGGAAAAGTGACCAAAAAACTGGAATTCTGGTATAGATTTTTACGTTGTTCACCGCGTGGAATAAATGACATATTTTCATAGTTCAGGCCGTCACGGACGCGGCGACACCAAATACGTATGGTTTATTATTATTTTTCAATAATAAAAGACTTGATAAGGGAACAGGACGATTGTATTTTATTTTATTACTTGAAACTTTTATTATGTTTTAAAACTTTTTTTTTACACATTTTTTTAAGTCCCACCAGGAGACTAGAAGGTCCAAATGTCAGATTTTTTTTTTCTCTAATACATTGCACTACCTTTATAGTGCAATGTATTATATCTGTCAGTCATTCAGTGACAGCAAGCCGATTAGAGCGGGTCCTGGAAGGCTTCCATGCTAGGTAGACCAGGAGGCCAGTATTAGGCAATTTCATAGCTGGGGTTCTGATGAGCTGCAAACACCTTAAACGCAGCAATCACTTTTGACCGCTGCATTAAAAGAGTTAATGGCGGGGATCTAAGCTGTTTTCGGTCCTCGCCATTACAGTCAGATGTCAGCTGCTGAGTCAGTGCCTCACATTTGGCGTATGGCTACGGCAAAACGTGGGAAGGGGTTAATGTCCTCCCTGACTGACCTCAGTTGTGCCCCCCCCCCCGCCCACCAGCATTGCATTGTGAATCTCCTGCAGATCTTTTTCTATGTTGTGTCTCATTTTATACCGTTTCCTCAGCAGAAATAAGCTGCTGTTCAGACTGGAGCTGTCGTGCAGCTTTTGCAGTGCTGTCATGTCTGATCGGGATACGTTGCTCGAATCAATGGCCTCGTACCTGTGGCGTCAAATTTAGACCTGAGGAGGCTGTAAAATCAGGCACTTGGGGCTATAATTATCTGCAGCTACCCGTGATAATCCGGGCATAGCAGGACCTGCGACTCATCCGCGCTGACGGGGGGTTCAGAGTCAGTTTCTCTAGATACAGATTCAGAGTCAGTTTCTGACAGGTGATGACAGGTCTGATGACAGGCGATCACAGGTCTGATGACAGGTCTGATGACAGGCGATGACAGGTCTGATGACAGATGATGACAGGTCTGATGACAGGCAATGACAGGTCTAATGAGAGGCGATGACGGGTCTGATGACAGGCGATGACAGGTCTGATGACAGGTCTGATGACAGGTCTGATGACAGGTGATGACAGGTCTGATGACAGGCGATGACAGGTCTGATGACCGTTGTTGTTTTTTTAAATATTTCAACTGAACAATAGGAGCGGAGCGTCCACCAGTGACCCTGCTGTATTTAAAAGTGTGGAAACCCTACCTACCTACCAAATTCTAAATGAGAGGTGTCATTGCTACCTAACCAGGACCTCGGGCAGTGGGCAATCTAGGGGTATACAGTATAATAACCTTATGGTGGTCCCTGTCTATTTATCTGGTCCCAGTCCTGATAATTGCTCTCTGGTCCCTGTAGTAATGGCCCCCACACGTCCTCTCTGGATAGTGACATTTCCACTTTATCCTTCCATTGCCGGTGATTGTCAGGGCTCAGTTTGGCCGCTGTCAGTGTCAGCTCTGAGCTGCCGCCATCTTCCTTTATATGTCTCCTGTATTCAGGAGGTGAGACCTCGGGGTGATTCCTGCCATCAGTCGGGTCACTGAGCTGTTCTGCTCCTCGTCTGGGCCCAGAACCTGTTGCAGTATTTGCAGCTTTCAGCAGCAGTCAGACATTGTGGGAGAATAAGACTGGGACAGACAGCAACCGACATCAGTAACAACATCAAGATGGAGAATACCAGAGATAACACATCATCACCAGAGGAGCTGCACAGGGATAACAACTAATAGTTACCACAGCGCCACCTACTGTCAGTGAGAGATAGTTCCTCCAGCATTGAGCTGCAGATGTTGTAATATTCCAGCACTGACTCCTAGGAAGGGGGGGGCGTTCAGGGGATCAAGTTTAGAGTCGTTTCCCTCATACACCCTGAAGTGATGGGTATACCCGGGGCACTCCCACAGATTTTATATCATTTAACCCCTTAATGACCAGCCTATTTTAGACCTTAGTGACCAAGCCATTTTTTACGTTTTTCCATCGTCTCATTCAAAGAGCTATAGCCTTTTCATTTTTGCGTCGACATAGCTGTATAACGTCTTGTTCTTTGCGGGACAAGTTGTAATTTTTAATAGCACCATTTTGGGGTACATAGAATTAATGTTTAACTTTTATTAACTTTTTTTGGGGGGGGGATAGAAAAAAAACAGCAATTTGACCACACTTTTTGAGTCCTAAATTTACGCCATTTACCGTGTGGTATAAATAACACAATAACTTTATTCAGCGGGTTGTTGCGATTGCAACGATACCAAATTTGTATAGTTTTTGTATGTTTTACTACTTTTAGACAGTGAAAACGCTTTTTTTTTTCGCCGATGCAATTGTATGAGGGCTTTTTTTTTGCGGGACGACTTGTAGTTTTTATCGGTACCATTTTGGAGTAGATGCGACTGTTTGATCACTTTTTATCAAATTTTTTTAAGGCTGGATTCAAAGAAAAAAGCAATTTTTGCAAGTTTTTTTATTTTAGTTTTTGTGTCGTTCACCGTGCGGGTTAAATGATGTAATAACTTTATAGTCGTGGTCGTTACGGACGCGGCGATATCAAATATGTGTAACTTTTTTACTTTATTTTGCTTGTTAATAATAAAGCAGTTTGTAAGGGGGAAAAGTTGGGTTTTTCATTTTTTTTTTTTACTTTTTTTTAAACTTTTTTTTTACTTTTTACTTGTCCCACTAGGGGACCCTACTATGTGATTATCCGATCGCATTTATAATACACTGCAATCCTTCTGTATTGCAGTGTATTATGCCTGTCCGTGTAAAACGTACAGGCATATGCTAGGTCATGCCAGAGGCATGATCCAGCAGGCATTCACTACAGGCAGACCTGGGGGCCTTTATTAGGAGACACAGACACTCGGCGATCTTATCGGTGTCGGTGGGATGAGAGGGAGCTCCCTCCTTCTTTCCAAAACCACTCATATGCGGTGCACGCTATTTAGCACCGCATCTAAGGGGTTAAACGGGTGAGATCGATACTAATATCGATCTCATCCGGTCGAGCAGGGACACCCCCAGCCCTCAGCTACCGCTGGCAGCTGAGAGAAGGGAGATTTGACAGATCCCTGCTCTGTTTACTTATTCCGATGCAGCGATGTAAAAAGTCTATGGCATCGGAATAAGGCCCGTTAGTGACCGACGTAAAAAGTCTATGGGCCGGTGACTAATGGGTTAATAACGTACCGGCCCTTTTGTTTGGAAGGTGCTGCCTAAACCTGAGCCTTCCCTTAAAACAGACAAGGGATTCATCCACCGCCATATTCTGTATAGGGATATCATTTTGGGAACATGTTTGATAATAATGGTCAATTATTGGCCTTATTTTGAAAGACAAAACGGTCATAATTTGGGGCATCTGGGGGGGGGGGGGGGCAGCGACTGTTATCACTAAAATGCAGGAATTTAATTATCGCCTCAAAGCATGTCCTGCTCATTATTGTGCGGTGGAGATGGGGGGGGCTATATAATATATCAGAGGACCAGTCATCTCTAATAGGGGGCTTTTTATAATGACAAAACTTAAAAACATGGCCCAGAATGTATGCAGCTCTGCTGTATTTGTTGGAGTACAATTTCGGCCTCTGGCATAGTAGGGGGTCAGGGTTTTGGGAGATAAACTGAGCAGCATAGATGTTCGTCTGCTCAACCAATAAATTTATTAGGGAGTCAAAAAAAAAAGGGGAAAAAAATCAATGGCCTCGAACCTGTGGTGTCAAATTTATACCTGAGGAGGCTGTAAAATCAGGCACTTGGGGCTATAATTATCTGCAGCTACCCGTGATAACCCGGGCATAGCAGGACCTGCGACTCTTCCGCGCTGACGGGGGGTTCACAGTCAGTTTCTCTAGATACGGATTCATATGAAATCATAAACTGCTCCACCTTCACCTGCTGAGTCTGTATCTGAGAATAACATTTGGTTTGCCTCATCAGCGGTGTAAAGCCTTTGGGTCATATTTTATATTTCTAACTAGAGATGACAAGCGATGGCAGGTCTGATTACAGGTATGATGACAGTCGATGACAGACGATGACAAGTCTGATAACAGGTCTGATGACAGGTCTGATGACAGTCTGATGACAGGCCTGATGACAGGCGATGACAGATCTGATGACAGGTCTGATGACAGGCAATGACAAGTCTGATGACAGGTCTAATGACAGCCGATGACAGGTCTGATGACAGGTGATGACAGGTTTGATGGCAGGCGATAACAGGTCTGATGACAGGTCTGATGACAGGCAATGACAAGTCTGATGACAGGCGATGACAGATCTGATGACAAGCGATGACAGGTCTGATGACAGTCGATGACAGGTCTGATGACAGGCGATGACAGGTCTGATTACAGGTCTGATGACAGTCGATGACAAGACGATGACAAGTCTGATGACAGGTCTGATGACAGGCGATAACAGGTCTGGTGACAGGCGATGACAGGTCTGATGGCAGGCGATGACAGTCTGATGACAGGCCTGATTACAGGCGATGACAGATCTGATGACAGGTCTGATGACAGGCAATGACAAGTCTGATGACAGGCGATGACAGGTCTAATGACAGGCGATGACAGGTCTGATGACAGGTGATGACAGGTTTGATGGCAGGCGATAACAGGTCTGATGACAGGCAATGACAAGTCTGATGACAGGCGATGACAGATCTGATGACAAGCGATGACAGGTCTGATGACAGTCGATGACAGGTCTAATGACAGGCGATGACAGTTCTGATGACAGGTCTGATGACAGGCGATGACAGGCGATTACAGGTCTGACGACAGGCGGTGACAGGTCTGATGACAGGCGATGTCAGGTCTGATGACAGGTTTGATGACAGGTCTTATGACAGGTCTGATGACAGGCGATGACAGGTCTGATGACCGTTGTTTTTTTTATTTTTATATTTCAACTGAACAATAGGAGCGGAGCGTCCACCAGTGACCCTGCTGTATTTAAAAGTGGGGATGACCTACCTACCAAATTCTAAATGAGAGGGTCATTGCTACCTAACCAGGACATCGGGCAGTGGGCAATCTAGGGGTATAAAGCTGGGTAGAGGGGATGAGAGGCGATGACGGGTCTGAGGACAGGTTTGGTGACACTGATCACCAGATGATGGTGGTTGTAGTGTTTTATCAGCTGGTGAGGGGACTGATCGCCGGCTTTATGTTCATTTTCATTCCTATCTACACAGCATCTGGCTCTGTCAGGCTCCAGGACACAGTTGAGCCCTCACAGAGCAGAAACAGTATAGAAAAGACATGGAGGCGTTGTCCATAGCAACCAATCAGATTCCTGGTTTTATTTTTCTAAGACAGGTTTGAAAATGAAACAAGTGATCTGATTGGTTGCTATGGGCAATGTTTCCATGCTTTATACCTGCTCATTTTTCGACTCCACATCTTCCCAGAAGTAACCGGCGGGTCCTCATAAGCTTGCTGTCAATGAATAACTGACAGCGCTAATACACTGAACTACGTATGTAGTGCAGTGTATTAGAGTAGCGATGGGGGCATCAGGCCCTCAAGTGTCAAGTAAAAAAAAAAAGCTAAACTGCCTTTTTCCCATAACAAGTCTTTTATTATGGGAAAAAACGTAATTTTTTTAAAAAAACTATACATAATTGGTATCGCCGAGTCCGTAATGACCCAAGCTATAAAACTGTTATGTAATTTATCCCGCACTGTGAACGCCGTAAGAAAACCATGAAAAACAACGCCAGAATCTTTGTTTTTAGGTCACATCTCCTCCCAAAAAATGCTATAAATAGTGATCAAAAAGTCATAATAAATCTAAAATAGTACTAATAAAAACGCCAATCCGTCCCGCAAAAAATAATCCCTGACACCGTTTCGTGCACGCAAAAATAAAAACCTTATGGGTCTTAGAATATGACGACACAGAAAACCAATGATTTTATAAAAAAAAGTGATTTTATTGTGCAAAAGCCGCAATACATAAAAAAAACTATATAAATTTGGTATCGCCGTAATCGTATCGACCCGCAGAATAAAGCGAACATGTAATTTATGGCGCACTGTGGATGCCGAAAAAAAACCAATAAAACACTATTCCAGAATTGCTTGTTTTTTGTACTTTCCTTTACCAAAAAATGAAATAAACAGTGATCAAAAAGTCGTATGTGTTCCAAAATGGTACCAATAAAATCTACAGCCCGTCTCGCAAAAAACAAGCCCGCACACCCCTCAATCAACTGAAAAACAAAAAAGCTACGGCACTAGTAATGCGGTGATGAAAAAACATCTCAAATCGCAGGCCGGAGGGGAACATTCCTTCAGTTTCAGGGCCCTAGTATTTAGGAACCAGGAAAGGGCAGGGACATAGCACATCCGCTGGAAGTGAGGGCGCCCGTATTATACCAGCGCAAAACTTTCCCAGTAATATTTCCCAAACTACGAAGGAGAAAAATTCCCCAAAAGGTGCAGAGCGTTACAGAAGGGGATAAGAAAGAAAACCGTTTATCAGTGTGACACCGGCCTGTGCATAACTGATCGCTTCACAGCATAACACACATCTATGGATAATTGTATTATTTACCCCATTATTATACCCTCTTATTATGCCCTGATATACTCTGCCCAGGTTACATATGCCACCACATTATAAACGGAAATACCAGTAATACTCAAACAAAACTACCAAGCAAAATCCATGCTCAAAATGGCGGTCTTTCCCTTCTTGCCCTACAGTGTGCCCAAACAGCAATTTATGTCCACAAGTAAGGCATTACCATACCCGGGAGAACCCGCTTAACAATTTATGTGGTAAGATTCTCCAGTGGCATAAGCTGGGCACAACATATTGTGCGGTGAATGGGCAGATCAGTGGAAAAATTGCAATTTTCACTTTGCACCATCGTCTGCGTATTAATTTGTAAAAAATACCTGGAGTCTAAATTCTCACTACTACCACATATGGGGTGTTACTGTACTCGGGAGAAATTGCTTTACAAATGTTGGGGTGCTTTTTCTTCTTTATTCCTTGTGAAAATGAAAAATGTTGATCTAAAACTACATTTTATTGGAAAAAATTAAATTTTTCATTTTCACTGCTTAATTCTAATTAATTCAGCAAAAAACCTTTGGGATCAAAATTCTCAGTATACCCCTAGATGATTCCTCAGGTTGCAGTTTCCCAAATGGAGTCACTTTTGGGGTGTTTCCACTGTACTACAGGGGCTCAGCAAACGTGACATGGCGCCCAGAAACCATTCCAAATGGTGCTCCTTCCCTTCTGAGCCCTACCCTGTGTCCAAACAGCAGTTTATGACCACATATCAGGTATTGTTTTACTCGGCAGAAATTGCTTTACAAAAGTTGTGGTGCTTTTTCTCCTTCTGTCGATTTTCATTTTCACGGCCTACTTCCAATAATTTCTATAAAACACCTGCGGGGTCAAAATGCTCACTATACCGCTAGATAATTTCCTTAAGGGGTGTAGTTTCCAAACTGAGGACACTTGATGGGGGTTTCCACTGTTTTGTCCCCTCAGCGGCTTTACAAATGTGACATGGCCTCCGCAAAACATTCCTGCTAAATTTGAGTTCCAAAAGCAAAATGGCGCTCTTTCCCTTCTAAACCCCGCCGTGTGTCCAAACAGCCATTTTAAGTGATCTGATTGGTTGCTATGGGCAATGTTTCCATGCTTTATACCTGCTCATTTTTCGACTCCACATCTTCCCATAAGTAACCATAGCAACCAATTCAAAAGATGAGAGTTGGTAGGTAGATTGGAGGGTCTGATAAGTGACAACCACAGCCCACCATGCAGTGACAGCCAGAGCCTCTAGAGGCGACAGCTACTGCCACCATTATAGTGACAGCTACTGACCCCAATAATAGTGACAGCTACTGACCCCAATAATAGTGACAGCTACTGAGCCCAATAATAGTGACAGCTACTGACCCCAATAATAGTGACAGCTACTGACCCCAATAATAGTGACAGCTACTGACCCCAATAATAGTGACAGCTACTGACCCCAATAATAGTGACAGCTACTGACCCCATCAAATAGTGACAGCTACTGACCCCAATAATAGTGACAGCTACTGACCCCAATAATAGTGACAGCTACTGACTCCAATAATAGTGACAGCTACTGACCCCAATAATAGTGACAGCTACTGACCCCATCAAATAGTGACAGCTACTGACCCCAATAATAGTGACAGCTACTGACCCCAATAATAGTGACAGCTACTGACCCCAATAATAGTGACAGCTACTGACCCCAATAATAGTGACAGCTACTGAGCCCAATAATAGTGACAGCTACTGACCCCAATAATAGTGACAGCTACTGACCCCAATAATAGTGACAGCTACTGACCCCAATAATAGTGACAGCTACTGACCCCATCAAATAGTGACAGCTACTGACCCCAATAATAGTGACAGCTACTGACCCCAATAATAGTGACAGCTACTGACCCCATCAAATAGTGACAGCTACTGACCCCAATAACCGTGACAGCTACTGACCCCAATAATAGTGACAGCTACTGACCCCAATAATAGTGACAGCTACTGACCCCAATAATAGTGACAGCTACTGACCCCAATAATAGTGACAGCTACTGACCCCAATAATAGTGACAGCTACTGACCCCAATAATAGTGACAGCTACTGACCCCAATAATAGTGACAGCTACTGACCCCAATAATAGTGACAGCTACTGACCCCAATAATAGTGACAGCTACTGACCCCAATAACAGTGACAGCTACTGACCCCAATAATAGTGACAGCTACTGACCCCAATAATAGCGACAGCTACTGACCCCAATAATAGCGACAGCTACTGACCCCAATAACAGTGACAGCTACTGACCCCAATAATAGTGACAGCTACTGGCCCCAATAATAGTGACAGCTACTCACCCCAACAATAGTGACAGCTACTGACCCCAATAATAGTGACAGATACTGACCCCAATAACAGTGACAGCTACTGACCCCAATAATAGTGACAGCTACTGACCCCAATAACAGTGACAGCTACTGACCCCAATAACAGTGACAGCTACTGACCCCAGTAATAGTGACAGCTACTGACCCCAGTAATAGTGACAGCTACTGACCCCAATAATAGTGACAGCTACTGACCCCAATAATAGTGACAGCTACTGACCACAATAATAGTGACAGCTACTGACCCCAATAATAGTGACAGCTATTGACCCCAATAATAGTGACAGCTACTGACCCCAATAATAGTGACAGCTACTGACCCCAATAATAGTGACAGCTACTGACCCAAATAATAGTGACAGCTACTGACCCCAATAATAGTGACAGCTACTGACCCCAATAACCGTGACAGCTACTGACCCCAATAATAGTGACAGCTACTGACCCCAATAATAGTGAAAGCTACTGACCCCAATAATAGTGACAGCTACTGACCCCAATAATAGTGACAGCTACTGACCCCAATAACAGTGACAGCTACTGACCCCAATAATAGTGACAGCTACTGACCCCAATAATAGTGACAGCTACTGACCCCAATAATATTAACAGCTACTGACCCCAATAATAGTGACAGCTACTGACCCCAATAATAGTGACAGCTACTGACCCCAATAATAGTGACAGCTACTGACCCCAATAATAGTGACAGCTACTGACCCCAATAACAGTGACAGCTACTGACCCCAATAATAGTGACAGCTACTGACCCCAATAATAGCGACAGCTACTGACCCCAATAATAGTGACAGCTACTGACCCCAATAACAGTGACAGCTACTGACCCCAATAATAGTGACAGCTACTGGCCCCAATAATAGTGACAGCTACTCGCCCCAACAATAGTGACAGCTACTGACCCCAATAATAGTGACAGATACTGACCCCAATAACAGTGACAGCTACTGACCCCAATAATAGTGACAGCTACTGACCCCAATAACAGTGACAGCTACTGACCCCAATAACAGTGACAGCTACTGACCCCAGTAATAGTGACAGCTACTGACCCCAGTAATAGTGACAGCTACTGACCCCAATAATAGTGACAGCTACTGACCCCAATAATAGTGACAGCTACTGACCACAATAATAGTGACAGCTACTGACCCCAATAATAGTGACAGCTACTGACCCCAATAATAGTGACAGCTACTGACCCCAATAATAGTGACAGCTACTGACCCCAATAATAGTGACAGCGACTGACCCCAATAATAGTGACAGCTACTGACCCCAATAATAGTGACAGCTACTGAGCCCAATAATAGTGACAGCTACTGACCCCAATAATAGTGACAGCTACTGACCCCAATAATAATGACAGCTACTGAGCCCAATAATAGTGACAGCTACTGACCCCAATAATAGTGACAGCTACTGACCCCAATAATAGTGGCAGCTACTGACCCCAATAATAGTGACAGCTACTGACCCCAATAATAGTGACAGCTACTGACCCCAATAATAGTGACAGCTACTGACCCCAATAATAGTGACAGCTATTGACCCCAATAATAGTGACAGCTACTGACCCCAATAATAGTGACAGCTATTGACGCCAATAATAGTGACAGCTACTGACCCCAATAATAGTGACAGCTACTGACCCCAATAGTAGTGACAGCTACTGACCCCAATAATAGTGACAGCTACTGACCCCAATAATAGTGACAGCTACTGACCCCAATAATAGTGACAGATACTGACCCCAATAATAGTGACAGCTAATGACCCCAATAATAGTGACAGCTACTGACCCCAATAATAGTGACAGCTACTGACCCCAATAATAGTGACAACTACTGACCTCAATAATAGTGACAGCTACTGACCCCAATAATAGTAACAACTACTGACCCCAATAATAGTGACAGATACTGACCCCAATAATAGTAACAGCTACTGACCCCAATAATAGTGACAGCTACTGACCCCAATAATAGTGACAGCTACTGACCCCAATAATAGTGACAGCTACTGACCCCAATAATAGTGACAGCTACTGACCCCAATAATAGTGACAGCTACTGACCCCAATAATAGTGACAGCTACTGACCCCAATAATAGTGACAGCTACTGACCCCAATAATATTGACAGCTACTGACCTCAATAATAGTGACAGCTACTGACTCCAATAATAGTGACAGCTACTGACCCCAATAATAGTGACAGCTACTGACCCCAATAATAGTGACAGCTACTGACCCCAATAATAGTGACAGCTACTGACCCCAATAATAGTGACAGCTACTGACCCCAATAACAGTGACAGCTACTGACCCCAATAATAGTGACAGCTACTGGCCCCAATAATAGTGACAGCTACTGACCCCAATAATAGTGACAGCTACTGACTCCTATAACAGTTTCCTGACGTGAACAATA
The DNA here is from genome assembly GCF_050947455.1 of Rhinoderma darwinii. Taxonomy (NCBI): domain Eukaryota; kingdom Metazoa; phylum Chordata; class Amphibia; order Anura; family Rhinodermatidae; genus Rhinoderma; species Rhinoderma darwinii. Next base: position 343,596 of record NW_027461836.1, read on the forward strand.
ACATCTTATTTATGGTGAATGATGAAGGGCATAAAAAACTTCAAAAAACAATAAAAAGAAAGATAAATTATTGGAGCACTCCACTTTATTTATTTTTTTTGCACCCTCCTTTTGTACATTGGTGTTTCAGTGGGGTGCTGTGAGCAAAATACTTACCGATCCCCGCATCTTGTATTTTTCGGGTCCAACGCCGCTCACGTGACCTTCCCCCAGACTTGTCTGAAGTTACTGTGCTTTTGAATAAACCGGAACTCAATGCATTCCTATGGAAGCCAGAACGAGGCCAGAACGAGGCAAGAACGAGGCCAGAACGAGGCTCCATAGGAATGCATTGACTTCCAGGAATTCTGAACAGCAGTGATTCTAGACGAAGTCAGAATGGACACGAAAAACGACAGGATTCGTGGATCGATAAGTATTTCTACACACAGCACTCCAGTGAAACACCAATGTACAAATGGAGGGTGCAATAAAACAATACAGTGGAGTTCTTCTTTAAATGCTAATTTAAATTAAATGTACTGCAAAATGGTCACAATGAAGGGAGACAAAAGCGGAAAAAATTATTTGCAGCTTAACCGACAAAATTGGTTGCGACATCAAGGGGTTAATAATTATAGTACATGCAGATCACTGTATAGAGCTTTTCAGTTCCCCAGGGGCATGCGGTTGGGAGCTTTGACTGGCGGGGTCACTTTAAGAATAAATAAATGGGGGGTGGCATCACATCATCATGATCTACAGGGATTGGCCAGTGATCACATGGTAGGGGGGCTATAGAGCTCCCTATAAGATAGTAATGCCCTTCGTCCTCTTTGGGCCCTGCAGCTTGGCGTCTTTCCCTCCCCCACTCCCTCTCTTGATTTGACTCCTTAATGACACGACCAATTTAGTTTTTTTATTTTAGTTTATTACTATTTGTGGGGTGAAATTAGCAAAAAAAACAAAAAACAAACGCGCCATTTTCTGGGGGATTTTGTTTTTACAGCGTCTATCGTGCGGTAATAACTACATGTTCACTTTATTCTACGGATTAATACGATTACGGCGATATCGAATTTATATTTTTTTCATGTTTTACCACTTTGTAAAACTATTTGTTAAAAAAATTTGTTTTGTGTCACCAAAATCTGAGAGCCATAACTTTTTTATGTTTCCGTTGATTGAGCGATGTGAGGGCTTTTGTTGTTACCATTTTGGGGTGCGACTTTTTGACTAGTTTTTATTCTATTTTTTGGGGAAACTAACGTGACCAAAAAAACAGCAATTTGGGTGTTTAAACATTTTTATTGTTTTTTTTACGGTGTTCAGCGAGTGGGTTAGATAACATCAGATTGTAATAGTTCGGACTTTTGCAAACGCGGCGATATCAGTTATGCTAACTTATATGTTGTTTAACATTACTTTAGAGAAAAAATGGGAAGAGGGAATTTTTTTAGAAATGTAAATATTATTTTTTGGGATATTTGCAAAAAACTTTATTTAACTTTTTAAAATTCAGTTTAGAAGTCCCCCTAGTGGAATTGAACCAGCGATTATTGGATTGCTCACACGATCCACTGCAATACTAAAGTATTGCAGTATATCATGATTTTTACAGCCACCTATGAAGCCCTGCCGGAGAACAAAGATGGCAGACCCTTCATTAGGCCCCCAGGCTGCCATGATAACCATCGGCATCCCGCTATAGCATCGTGGGGGCACAAGGGCACGTCGGTGGGGGTCGCCCCTGTCATTCTAATGCTTTAGATGCTGTGGTCGTGATTGACTGTGGCATCTAAGGGGTTTAACGGGAAGACTCAAAGTGATTTTTGATTCTGTCCGTTGCAGTGAGGTGTTGGCCATATTACACAGCGAATACCCGCTAAGTATGGAGCGAGCTCAGCCCCTGATCCCGCTCCATACTTCCCCTTAACGACTGTCACGTACATGTATGTGGCATCTTGTTAAGGAGTTAGGGTATGTTCACACGCAGTGGTTTCAGACGTAATTCGAGAGTTTTACGCCTCCAATTACGCCCCTAGTACGCCTACAAACATCTGGCCATTGCTTTCAATGGGAATTACGATGTTCTGTTCCCACGAGCCTTTATTTTACTCGTCACTGTCAAAATACGGCGCGTAAAATGACGGCTCGTCAAAAGAAGTGCAGGTCATTTCTTGGGGCGTTTGTGGAGGCGTTTTTCATTGACTCCATTGAAAAAAAGCTCCAAAAACGTCCGTAAAGAACGCCGCGAAGAACGCGAGTTGTTAAAAAAAGTCTGAAAATCAGGAGTTATTTTCGCCTGAAAACCGCTCTGTATTTTCAGACGTTTTTGAGTTTGCGTGTGAACATAGCCTTAAATGTCATTTTGTTGATAATTGTTTCAGAGTTTTTATGTTCATCCTGTTTTGATCATTTTGTTCTGTTCCAGACGTCACAGCGGCGGTTCTAGGAGGATCTTGTCTCTACCGTTCGTGAAATCACCCGGAAACAACTGGAGCATGCCCATCGCGCCTGCAATGTTCTGGCACCCAGGGTGACCTGTTTATCTTGCAATGTGTTTATCCAACCAGCGGACAACGTCCTCAAATTTATTGTTAATAATAAAAGCTGTGGCCGACCCCCACTTTACCCCCACATCTTGGTCTGGGTCTCAGTTATTTCATATAAATGTTAGAGGTTGTGTTATATGGGGGTGATGACATCATTGGTCCTGTCAGTCTTGTTTTACCAAATTCAATCCCCTGTGATACAATGCCGTCACCCAAAACAACATGGAAAAATCAATGGAGGGGGGTAAATAGTTTTTATTAGCACAGTATAACAGATGACCTTACATTGACCTCTGTGAAAAAAAGACGCTAAAATGTCACTACATCAATGGCTTGTGTTCTGGGGTCTGCGAAGACAATAGCAGATTATAAGTTCATAGCAGATACTAAACCATGGCAGCTCCAGAGCAGAACTGACCTTACTGTGACATCATGATGACATCACGGAGCTATGATGTCACAGAGAGCTGAGAAGTTGGGAATTCCCCTTGACAGCAGCAGAACTGACCTTACTGTGACATCATGATGACATCACGGAGCTATGATGTCACAGAGAGATCATGAGAGGTTATAAATATTCCCCTGACAGCTGCGCGGTCTTACTTTCTGTGAATTGACACAGAGTGCGATTTTCTAATTGATTGGCGACTTTTCATTATTATGGAAATCAATGGACTGGGATTCTTCACCATCTTCTTGGCCTTTTGGTGTGTGGCCTGGCTCTCTGGTAGCTACACACTGACTGTTATCAACAGCCATGCCCCCCCACTGATGTACATCAGGTAAGATGGAGAATTACACGACTTTTATAGTTTGGGAATGTATAAGGTAATTACTTAAATAAGGAGGAAATATCGAATTAACAAAATGGCTTCCATTACCCAGAGGGGCCGCAAGAGGACAGAGAAACGCATATCCTCAGTCCTATAGATTATTATCTGACTGCTGATTATTAAGATGAAACAATTCTGACAATTTTTCTATATTATTTAACATTGAGCGTTTTTCTTTTTCTTTTACAGTGAAACGGGAAATTTCTTTCCCGAAAATATCCTGTTTAGAATAGGATTCATAGGAATGGCCATTGCCTGTAAGTAAATATCACGGAAGTGATTATAATATGCTCTTACTTCTGGGGGATGGCGGGTTATTATAAAAAGTCTTATATCTGATTATATTACTCTGGGGTCAAACCTACATCTATTTTTTACAAAAATGTGATTACTTCGTCAGTGAGAGACGCAGGCTGGTTGCTAGGGACTCATTGCTGGACAAGACTGTGGTTGTTAGGTAGTGTATCCCTAGCAACCAGACTGTCAGACATGACTCAGACTTGGCATCAGTCGCACCCTGCCCCCATCTCAGCCTGCAGTAGTAATCAGAATTTTCTAAAAAAAATAAATAATGTTTTGTTAATTTCAACTGATAATAATTGTCCGGATTAGACGATGCAGATAAATGTTCCCATCCGTTATTGAAGGCTTCTTGTTGGGTTTAGCGTTTGGTCCGCGTTTCATAGATGTTATTAGGTGGTTTTACACGTGGTACAGGATTAATTCGGCTCATTTGCTCTTTTTCAGCTCTGGGCCTGACGTTTCTACATTATAAGTACATCATGCTCCATGCTGAAGCCTTTGGGGATCGTCAGGCCTTGGTTCAAAAGATCCTCCTGGCAATTGGATGGTCATCATGCGTCGGGACAGCCATGATGGCTACATTCTCGGTAAGTTAATAAATGTTTTACATTGATAGGGTTGTCCCATCTTCACTAAATAGGGACCCGCTGGCAATCAGCTGATTACTGTAGGTCTGGCAGCTGAACCCCTGGTGATCATGATCAGCGGTTATCACCGGGTGGCCACACACTAAAGTGGTATTACATGGCTTATTAGAATGAATGGACGACCATGTAATAGATGTGTGTCCTCAATACCCCCAGAGCAGAAGCGATTTTTTGTTAGTGGCTTTCTGCTCTGTCTAATAGGGAAGCAGGAGACCCCCCCTCTATATCCATTATATCTCTGGGGTTATTATATCAGAACACGTTATTTAGGATTTATTGGGAAGTTCTGAGGGTAAATTAGTGATTAGTTCCATAAGATTTGCTCTAACCTCTGTCTGCTTGTTTTCTAGACCTACTATTATCCAATAACTCACCGGATTAATGCTTGCATTGCATTCGGGTTTGGCAGCCTTTACAACCTTTGGCAGTCCATACTCCTCTACAAAGTGTCCGAAAGCCGAAACTTCATCAGCCATTTCAGACTGGCGTCCTGCATAATGGCCGTGACCTTAGTGGTTTCATGTATCCTTTCTTAAATAATATTTGAATGGAATCCAACCGTCCTTGTCTTTATGTTCACATGTAGAAAACTTCAGATCCTGAGGTGATCATTTCCCTTCATTTTCTGATCTCTGCCGTCAGATGGCGACATGCTGGTGTAACACAGCGTCATCTGGTAACATTGTTCAGCTTCTTGCAAGAAGATGCTGATTAGAAAGCAGCGGTACTGTCATTGCTATATATGTATAATATTAACATTTATCTCACATAAAAGTATAGTAAATCCTATAAGACACTTACTAAACATAAGAAACTTTATTTTCCTATATAATAAATTACCAGTCATTGGAAATAAGGTATCCGTATACACCCACCTGTGTGCTGGAGACCAATGTGTAAAGGTATGTACAGTATATCTCATACATAATATCAAGTTATTGACATGCTGAGCCGCTGGTACAAACCAGTCGATGTAAAATTCCTTTAATCCGGTATTAATGAGATTATTTTGGATTATTGTATAGATATTATTTGTACCCCTAGAAGCCGCTCTATAGGAAAGCAATTGGACCTATAATCTTTGTGCTCGTTCTCAGCACCATGGTGATCGTGACGTCCGCAATGTAATGGATATGGTGTCATATGACAATGGGTCAGGTCCATTTTGGCATCGCCGTCAGTCACATGACTCCATGTAATAAACATTAATGCGGCAAAACCTCGGCTGGGGCGGAAAGTTCTTGTTTTGCGCAATTTTTTCTATATTAATTTTGATATTTTTTCACAGATCAGTGAAATGACATCAAAGATCATAGAGTGGTCGATGTTGGTCCTCATTCTGGTGAATGTATTGAGCTATTATCAGAATATGCAGGTCAGTAGACGTCACCTCATTATCACCTCGTATACCAGACCTCGTAATAACATTATTATTCATCTCTACAATCATGGGGAATGTAATGTGGATATGTGTTTCTTTTCTTAGAGTTTATCTATAACAATTACCTGGAAAAGCTTCACCATCTCCAAGAGCGAGAAGAACCATTTATAAACAGTGGACACTACAGATGAGGTGGAATGGCACGTCACAGCCGAGCAGGAACTTCTCTGGGAACATCCTAAACTGCTTAACTCCAGAGATGGCGACCAATCCACCAGCTCCAACCTTTCTCCCAAATATCATCTTACATCAGGGAGAAAGAGCTACAAGAACCGTTTATACCAGCGGACTCTACAGCGAGGTGGAATGGCAAGTCACAGCCGAGCAGGAACATCTCAAACTGCAAAGGCTCTGGAAATGCCACGAAATCTACCAGCTCCAACCTTTCTCCAAAAAACAACTTACATCAGGGAGAAAGATCTACAAGATCCGTTTATGACCAGCGGACTCTACAGCGAGGTGGAATGGCACGTCACAGCCGAGCAGGAATATCTCAAACTGCAGAAGCTCCGGTTATACAACCAAGTGCCGAGACATCCACCACCTCCAACCTTTCTCCCAAATATCATCTTACCACAAGGAGAGAGAAGCAGCGGACTGTTTACTATTCTCATGGTCCTTGTTTGTTGGCTTATAAAACGGTTTAGTAAAGTCATTTTCTACCACCTGAAACCTGTTTTTGTCTTCATTACTGTCAGTAATAATAATAATAATAATAATAATAATAATAATAATCCTGAGTCTTCCATAGATCTGTCCTCATGAACCTGGAGGAATAAGAACGTCTCAATATTTTTGTAGCAAAATTCAGATTTATGAAAAATATAAATATATTTTTTACACTATAAGACGTACATTTTATCAATAAAAAAATCTTGCTACAAAATGTGTACACGTGATAGTCCGGACTCAGGGGAGCCTGGCGGCCCCTTATTAAACCTAATGAGAGGCCCCCCCTTTAGAGCGAATAGCGTGGGGGACACATGGGATCACTTCGCACCCCCTTTTACCATTTTTTTCTTCTTTCTTTTCCCTTATTCTGTTCCCTTGTTTTTCCTATATTCTGCTTTTCCCCCTATTTTGTCTTTTGGTGTCTTCCCACACCCCTTCTTTGGGGTGTGGCTTTACGGTATTTACCTTGTTCTAGAAGTTTCCTCAGGTTTGACCTTGTGACCAGGCAGATGTTGGCAACAGTCCAGGGATTGGTTTGAGCAGCTGAGCGGCGGGAAATCCTGGAGGATAAAAGGATGTCTGGTCCGATCAGCAGATTGTCTGAAGAAGCTGTTTGAAGCAGCCCCGCCCACCCTCCCTTGTTCAAGGACAGAATTCCCGCTCACCCTCCCTTGTTCAAGGACAGAATTCCCGCTCACCCTCCCTTGTTCAAGGACAGAATTCCCGCTCACACTCCCTTGTTCAAGGACAGAATTCCCGCCCACCCTCCCTTGTTCAAGGACAGAATTCCCGCTCACCCTCCCTTGTACAAGGACAGAATTCCCGCCCACCCTCCCTTGTTCAAGGACAGAATTCCCGCCCACCCTCCCTTGTTCAAGGACAGAATTCCCGCCCACCCTCCGTTGTTCAAGGACAGAATTCCCGCCCACCTTCCCTTGTTCAAGGACAGAATCCCCGTCGCGGAGTTTGTTAGTGGGTTGTCTCGCAGCTAATGCTGTGTGGACAAGTGCTTGTTTATTGGACGTTTCATTATTGGACATTATTTATTTTATTATTTATTTATTAATTCATTCAAGTTGATTATAAAGATTTATTAATATTTTTATGTTACCCATAATAAACACCACAGCCTTTTACTTCCAACTATTTTGTATGCTTGACTTTTATTTAAGGTTTTTGAGGGGTTGCGAATGTTATTCCATGATCTGTATGATCGATGGTGGGTGGGGAGGGAATTCGATCACGATGTGAATATTGCATTCAGCTTCCCGTCAGCGGCCAGACACACCACTAGAGCCTGTGGAGGATGGTAAACTATTAGACCACCAAGGAGACAGCAATTTACGTTTTCCTTACCCAAGACCACCAGGGAACCAAATACTGACCCTCTATGTAATACACGGAAGTGCTGGTTCCACCAGAGACGCTCTTTATAGATGAGGGCAGTGGCGTAGCTATAGGGGTCGCAATTGCAACCAGGCCCCTAAGCCTGTCTGCGCCGAGTCACTCACAGCACAGTGCAGAGGAGAAGGATCCTCCACCCATCGTGGGAACGGGGATAGGTAAGTAATTATGTTATAAGTTTTCTATTAGGTACATACTTATTGGCGCATTATACTGGGTATTGGAGGGGGGGGGGTTATATGGCAGCTGCTGAGGGGACATTATACTGAATGAGACAGCTATGGGGGCATTATACTGTAGGGGGGCATTATACTTTATGTGGCAGCTATGGATGGCAATATACTGTGGGGGCAGCTATAGGGGCATTATACTGTTGGCGCAGCTCTGGGGGGCATTATAGTGTGAGGGGTAATAATGGGCGCATTATACTGTAGGGGTCCAAATATGGGGGCATTATTCTGTGGTGGTCAGCTATAGCGGGCATTATACTGTATGGGGGCTTCTATGGGGAGCATTATACTGTGTGGGGGCAGCTATGGGGGGCCACTATACTGTGTGGTGGCATTATACTGTGGGGGCATTCATAGGGTCTGTCGGGCAAGCTAGCTGGGCATTGTATACCCTAGTCTGTCTTGCTAAAGGTCTCCCAGTGTTTTCTAGTTCCCAGTGTTACCCGTTCCTGCTGCCTGTACCCTGCATCCCGTACTATCGTTACCTGCTGTGAAAGCCAAGTCGTGTCTTCCACTGCATCCGCGGCGTCACCTGCTGTGAAAGCCAAGTCGTGTCTTCCACTGCATCCGCGGCGTCACCTGCTGTGAAAGCCAAGTCGTGTCTTCCTCTGCATCCGCGGCGTCACCTGCTGTGAAAGCCAAGTCGTGTCTTCCGCTGCATCCGCGGCGTCACCTGCTGTGAAAGCCAAGTCGTGTCTTCCGCTGCATCCGCGGCGTCACCTGCTGTGAAAGCCAAGTCGTGTTCCTGCCACTGTCTACATTGCCTCAGGTACCCGTTCAGAACTATAGACATTGTTTTGTACCTTGTTGGCCAGCTGCTACCCCGCTACGCGGTACGGCCCAGTGGGTCCACACCCTGTGCCGTGACACCCAACAAGTGAAAATCCACTTCCTGGTTGGTGCTTGTTTGGCCAAGTTTTCTTAACTCATTTACATAGACTTAACAAGTCTTGCGTGAAAAATGCAGTCCGCACGGAAGTGCTTCCGTGTGGCATTGACTTCAATGCGTGCGTGATGCGTGAAAAACGCCCAAAGAACGGACATCTCGTGACTTTTTCGCAACGGACTCATGCAGCGTAAAAATCACGCACATGTCTGCACGGCCCCAATAGGTCTGTGCGACGCGCGTGAAAATCAAGCGCCTTGCACGGACGTATATCCTGTTCGTCTGAATAAGCCCTTAGAATAAATAAATGGGGGGTGGCATCACATCATCATGATCTACAGGGATTGGCCAGTGATCACATGGTAGGGGGGCTATAGAGCTCCCTATAAGATAGTAATGCCCTTCGTCCTCTTTGGGCCCTGCAGCTTGGCGTCTTTCCCTCCCCCACTCCCTCTCAAGATTTGACTCCTTAATGACACGACCAATTTAGTTTTTTTAATTTTAGTTTATTACTATTTGTGGGGTGAAATTAGCAAAAAAACAAAAAGCAAATGCGCCATTTTCTGGGGGATTTCGCTTTTACGGCGTCTATTGTGCAGTAATAACTACATGTTCACTTTATTCTACGGATTAATACGATTACGGTGATACCGACTTTATTTTTTCATGTGTTACCACTTTGGAAAACTATTTGTTAAAAAAATTTGTTTTGCGTCGCCAAAATCTGAGAGCCATAACTTTTTTATGTTTCCATCGATTGAGCGATGTGAGGGCTTATTTTTTGCGAGGCGAGCTTTTGTTGTTACCATTTTGGGGTACATGCGACTTTTTGATCAGTGTTTATTCTATTTTTTGGGGAAACTAACGTGACCAAAAAACAGCAATTTGGGTGTTTTAAAAATTATTATTTTTTTTTTTAAGGTGTTCAGCGAGTGGGTTAGATAACATCAGATTGTAAGGGTATGTTCATACGAGGTCATTACGTCCGTAATTGACGGACGTATTTCGGCCGCAAGTACCGGACCGAACACAGTGCAGGGAGCCAGGCTCCTAGCATCATACTTATGTACGACACTAGGAGTCCCTGCCTCTCCGTGGAACTACTGTCCCGTACTGAAAACATGATTACAGTACGGGACAATTGTCCGTCAGCGAGGCAGGGACTCCTAGCGTCGTACATAAATATGATGCTAGGAGCCCGGTTCCATTACGGACGTAATGACCTCGTGTGAGCATACCCTCATAGTTCGGACTTTTGCAAACGTGGCGATATCAGTTATGCTAACTTATATGTTGTTTAACATTACTTTAGGGAAAAAATGGGAAGAGGGAATTTTTTAGAAATGTAAATATTTTTTGGGGGGATATTTGCAAAAAACTTTATTTAACTTTTTAAAATTCTGTTTAGAAGTCCCCCTAGTGGACTTGCACCAGCGATTATTGGATTGCTCACACGATCCACTGCAATACTAAAGTATTGCAGTATATCATGATTTTTACAGCCACCTATGAAGCCCTGCCGGAGAACAAAGATGGCAGACCCTTCATTAGGCCCCAGGCTGCCATGATAACCATCGACATCCCGCTATAGCATCATGGGGGCACAAGGGCATGTCGGTGGGGGTCGCCCCTCTCATTCTAATGCTTTAGATGCTGCGGTCGTGATTGACTGTGGCATCTAAGGGGTTAAACGGGCAGACTCAAAGTGATTTTTGATTCTGTCCGTTGCAGTGAGGTGTTGGCCATATTACACAGCGAATACCCGCTAAGTATGGAGCGAGCTCAGCCCGTGATCCCGCTCCATACTTTCCCTTAACGACTGCCACGTACATGTATGTGGCATCTTGTTAAGGAGTTAGGGTATGTTCACACGCAGTGGTTTCAGACGTAATTCGGGAGTTTTAAGCCTCGAATTACGCATTAAAAAACGCCCCTAATACGCCTACAAACATCTGCCCATTGCTTTCAATGGGAATTACGATGTTCTGTTCCCACGAGCCTTTATTTTACGCGTCGCTGTCACAATACGGCGCGTAAAATGACGGCTCGTCAAAAGAAGTGCAGGTCATTTCTTGGGACGTTTGTGGAGGCGTTTTTCATTGACTCCATTGAAAAACAGCTCCAAAAACGTCCGTAAAGAACGCCGCGAAAAACGCGAGTTGTTAAAAAAAGTCTGAAAATCAGGAGTTATTCGCCTGAAAACCGCTCCGTATTTTCAGACGTTTTTGAGTTTGCGTGTGAACATAGCCTTAAATGTCATTTTGTTGATAATTGTTTCAGAGTTTTTATGTTCATCCTGTTTTGATCATTTTGTTCTGTTCCAGACGTCACAGCGGCGGTTCTAGGAGGATCTTGTCTCTACCGTTCGTGAAATCACCCGGAAACAACTGGAGCATGCCCATCGCGCCTGCAATGTTCTGGCACCCAGGGTGACCTGTTTATCTTGCAATGTGTTTATCCAACCAGCGGACATAATAATAATAAAAGCTGTGGCCGACCCCCACTTTACCCCCACATCTTGGTCTGGGTCTCAGTTATTTCATATAAATGTTAGAGGTTGTGTTATATGGGGGTGATGCCATCATTGGTCAGTCTTGTTTTACCAATTTTAATCCCCTGTGATACAATGCCATCACCCAAAACAACATGGAAAAATCAATGGAGGGGGGTAAATACTCTTTATTAGCACAGTATAACAGATGACCTTACATTGACCTCTGTGAAAAAAGACGCTAAAATGTCAATACATCAATGACTTGGATTCTGGGGTCTGCGAAGCCCATAGCAGATATAAGTTCATAGCAGATACTAAAGCATGGCAGCTCCAGAGCAGAACTGACCTTACTGTGACATCATGATGACATCACGGAGCTATGATGTCTCAGAGATATGATGAGGGGTTATAAATATTTCCCTGACAGCTGCGCGGTCTTACTTTCTGTGAATTGAGTGCGATTTGCTGATTCATTGGCGACTTCTCACTATTAGGGTATGTTCACACGGCGGGGGTCCGTAACGGCTGAAATTACGGGGATGTTTCAGCCTGAAAACATCCCCGTAATTTCAGCCGTACCGGCATGTGCAGGCGCTTGAACGCCGCGTCAATTACGGCCGTAATTAGCGCTGCTATTCATTGGAGTCAATGAATAACGGCTCCAATTACGGCCAAAGAAGTGACAGGTCACTTCTTTGACGCGGGCGTCTAGTTACGCGCCGTCATTTGACAGCGGCGCGTAAATATACGCCTCGTGTGAACAGACAAACGTCTGCCCATTGCTTTCAATGGGCAGATGTTTGTCAGCGCTATTGAGGCGCTATTTTCGGGCGTAATTCGGGGCAAAAACGCCCGATTTACGTCCGTAAATAGGCCGTGTGAACATACCCTTATGGAGATCAATGGATTGGGATTCTTCTCCATCCTCTTGGCCTTTTGGTGTGTGGCCTGGCTCTCTGGTAGCTACACCCTGACTCTTATCAACAATCATGCCCCCCCCCCATAAGGTATAAGGTAATTACTTAAATAAGGAGGAAATATCTAATTAACAAAATGGCTTCCATTACCCAGAGGGGCCGCAAGAGGACAGAGAAACGCATCTCCTCAGTCCTATAGATTATTATCTGACTGCTGATTATTAAGATGAAACAATTCTGACAATTTTCAGACTTGGCATCAGTCGCACCCTACCCCCATCTCAGCCTGCAGTAGTAATCAGAATTTTCTAAAAAAATAAATAAAGTTTTGTTAATTTCAATTGATAATAATTGTCCGGATCAGACGATGCAGATAAATGTTCCCGTCCATTATTGTAGGTTTCTTGTTGGGTTTAGCGCTTGGTCCGCGCTTCATAGATGTTATTAGGTGCTTTTGTCAGGGATCATTACTATGTATATTGTCTGAAAAATATTATCCTCACACATATGTATATACATTTCAGTTCTTTGTGTAATATACTGATATATATAACAAGTTCTTTGTTCATGTCGGACACACCTATGGAAGACACCGCCCCCTGGAATGCAAAGAGGAGTGTGCAGAAGAATGTATAGGAAAAGTTACAGCTGGGGGAGCGAATAGAATTTAAGCAAGTCACACATCTATAGGGAGGGGCATGTGTCTTCTCTGTGTGTGTGTGTTTCTTTGTTCTGAATAAAGTTCAGTGCCTCCTGGCTGACATTGAAGCTGTACCTCAGACATTTGTGTGGTGTACTTCTCTCCAGGCATGCCTTCAGCTTTCAATTTACAGAGGTGGTTATTCGGTGTGAAATACGGACCTGACATTTTTACACGTGGTACAGGATTTATTTGGCTCATTTGCTCTTTTTCAGCTCTGGGCCTGACGTTTCTACACTATAAGTTCATCATGCTCCATGCTGAAGCCTTTGGGGATCATCAGGCCTTTGTTCAAAAGATCCTCCTTGCAATTGGATGGTCATCATGCGTCGGGACGGCTGTGATGGCTACATTTTCGGGCAACACTTTTACCCACCGTAATCTCGTAATGCCTCTCCAATGCATGTCGGAAATCCTGAGGCCCAAAGCAGCACCAAGGGGGCGCCAAGGAGCGCGCTCGGAGTCCCAATGGACATAAGAATGCCCAACAATCCAAAACCTACAAAAACATAAAACGAGGAAAATGAAAAATAAACTACTAACAAAGTAAGTCAGGCCTCACATAAGATTTATAACAGTTTAGACTTCCAACGACCTAAACGCCTTATCTCTCTCTCGCCCAAACCCAGTGAATCGACCTCTGTAGCCGCACCTATGTGAAAAGAGTGCGTCCCAAAATCACTTGCCGGCAAACCCAGCTTCTCCAGGCAAGACTTGAAAACTGCCATGAACTGAAAACGGGTGAGAGAGAGGCAGTTGGCATGTATTAAAAATTGCTTTTCAGCGGGCCTCCGGGACATGAAGTCCCAGATAGCAGCTACCGGCATATATCTCCCCCCAAGCGACTGAGGCAACCAACTCGCTAGTCCTGAAAGCACAGAAAAAGGCCAGAATAAACGCCGTCATAAACAGACATCGCTCATAATCCTCAACACACACCTCCAACAAGATGCCTATCATTTTTGTAAGTAATGCAAAGGACACGACGGGCCGCCGCATGTCACGCGAGACATGTTCCTTTTTCCAACCCTTCAATGCCCGACGAACTACAAATTCTTTTGTGACATCTCAAGCACCCCACAACTTCAACATAAATGCTACCCAGGGCCAGATTAAGGCTATGTTCACAAGTACTGACCAAAAACGTCTGAAAATACGGAGCTGTTTTCAGGCGAAAACAGCTCTTGATTTTCAGACGTTTTTTAACAACTCGTGTTTTTCGCTGCGTTTTTTACGGCCGTTTTTGGAGCTGTTTTTCAATGGAGTCAATAAAAAACGCCTCCAAAAACGTCCCATGAAATTACCTGCACTTCTTTTGACGAGCCTTCATTTTACGCGCCGTATTTTGACACCGACGCGTAAAATAAAGGCTCGTGGGAAAAGAACATCGTAATTCCCATTGAAAGCAATGGCCAGATGTTTGTAGGCGTATTAGGGGCGTTTTTCCAGGCGTAATTCGAGGCATAAAACGCCCGAATTAAGTCTGAAAATAGGCCGTGTGAACATACCCTTAGACTGCCAGCAGTATGGAGCAGTTATTTATGATAGGGGCCCCCACCCAACTAACACAGGGTTCCCCACGGCAATGCTTCTAGGCATTTGAAGCTTAGTACAACCTATTATAAACTGTCCCCCACAAAATAGAAGCCGGAGTGCTTGAGATATTAAAAGTCCACTAAGTTAAACATTAAAAGCAGTGACTTACATTGGATGCCCATCATTCTTCGCTCTGTACCCATAGATGGTGGGTGGCATGCAGTGAGTGTAGGTTCGTCTTTGCTAAGTGGTAAAAAGAAATGCAGATAACATTACACTGGTAGCTACACACTGACTGTTATCAACAGCCATGCCCCCCCACTGATGTACATCAGGTAAGATGGAGAATTACAAGATTCTTATTTTATAGTTTGGGAATGTATAAGGTAATTACTTAAATAAGGGGGAAATATTTAATTAACAAAATGGCTTCCATTACCCAGAGGGGCCGCAAGAGGACAGAGAAACGCATCCCCCCAGTCCTATAGATTATTATCAGACTGCTGATTATTAAGATGAAACAATTCTGACAATTTTTCTATATTATTTAACATTGAGCGTTTTTCTTTTTCTTTTACAGTGAAACGGGAAATTTCTTTCCCGAAAATATCCTGTTTAGAATAGGATTCATAGGAATGGCCATTGCCTGTAAGTAACAATCACGGAAGTGATTATAATATGCTCTTACTTCTGGGGGATGGCGGGTTATTATAAAAAGTCTTATATCTGATTATATTACTCTGGGGTCAAACCTACATTTATTTTTACAAAAATCTGATTACTACGTCAGTGAGAGATGCAGGCTGGTTGCTAGGGACTCATTGCTGGACAAGACTGTTGTTGTTAGGTAGTGTTTCCCTAGCAACCAGACTGTGAGACATGACTCAGACTAGGCATCAGTCGCACCGAGTGTAGGGGTCCCCGCCACAACCAAGGACTGCTCCCCGCTTGGTGGCCGAGCCGAGGCACAAACTCGGGACGACCCAACCAGGTCTTTTTCTGCCTGCCGGGCATTGACACGTTGCTGCCTGTGGATCCGTCTATCATCAGCACGGCTCGACGACCTCGGCGGGGAGGATGATGCAGATAATGATGGCGAGAAAGAAGAGGAAGGTTGTCGCTCAGAAGATGATGAGGGCGATCTTCGCCTCCGAGAACGACCACCTCTGCCATGGCGATGCTTGCTCCGACCGTGCCTGCGCCCACCTACAGATCTGCGTTTCCTCCCTCTTCTCGACGATTCCTTTGCCGAACCTGAAACAGAAAAAAGGGACAAGGCAGAAGGGTGACCAACATCACATTGATCCCCCTTGGCACCAAAAACATGCGCCACTTCTCTGCTCGGACCCTTCTGCTGCAGGCCAGAAACCAGACGGTACAGTCAATAAAGGATACGGTTGATCAGGAGTTCGCAGCCCTGGCTGATAACGGTCGTCTTCCTCTTTAGCTCCTGTCCTCTGATAGCGGGCTGCGCCCTCGCTGCAGTGACCCTGCGGCGTCTCCTTTGCCTGGCCCTCCTTCCCCCAACATCTCCCGACACAGTCGCCATCATGATATCACTGATCTATGATGTCAAGAGAGATGATGAGAGGTTATAAATATTCCCCTGGCAGCTGCCCGGTCTTTCTTTCTGTGAATTGACACAAGAGGCCGATTTGCTGATTCATTTGGGACTTTTCATTATTATGGAAATCACTGATTTGGATTTTTCCCCATCTTCTTGGCCTTTTGGTGTGTAGCCTGGCTCTCTGGTAGCTACACACTGACTTTTCTCAACAACCATGCCCCCCCCCCCCCCCACTGATGTACATCAGGTAAGATGGAGAATTACAAGACTCTTATTTTATAGATTGGGAATGTATAAGGTAATTACTTAAATAAGGAGGAAATATCTAATTAACAAAATGGCTTCTGAGAACGACCACCTCTGCCATGGCGATGCTTGTGCCGACCGTGCCTGCGCCCACCTCCAGATCTGCGTTTTCTCCCTCTTCTTGATGATTCCTTTGCCGAACCTGAAATAGAAAAAAGGGACAAGGCAGAAGAGTGATCAACATCACATTGATCCCCCTTGGCACCAAAAACATGCGCCACTTCCCTGCTCGGACCCTTCTGCTGCAGGCCAGAAACCAGAGGGTACAGTCAATAAAGGATACGGTTGATCAGGAGTTCGCAGCCCTGGCTGATACCGGTCGTCTTCCTCTCTAGCTCCTGTCCTCTGATGGGGGGCTGGGCCCTCGCTGCAGGTCTTTCTTTCTGTGCATTGACACAAGAGTGCGATTTGCTGATTCATTGGCAACTTCTCACTATTATGAAAATCAATGGATTGAGGATAAGGAGGAAATATCTAATTAACAAAATGGCTTCCATTACCCAGAGGGGGCCGCAAGAGGACAGAGAAACACATCCCCTCAGTCCTATAAATTATTATCAGACGGCTGATTATTAAGATGAAACAATTCTGAAAATGTTTCCATATTATTTAATATTGAGCGTTTTCCTATTTGTTTTACAGTGAAATGGGAAATTTATTTCCCGAAAATATCCTGTTTAGAATAGGATTCATAGGAATGGCCATTGCCTGTAAGTAACAATCACGGAAGTGATTATAATATGCTCTTACTTCTGGGGGATGGCGGGTTATTATAAAAAGTCTTATATCTGATTATATTACTCTGGGGTCAAACCTACATTTATTTTTACAAAAATCTGATTACTACGTCAGTGAGAGATGCAGGCTGGTTGCTAGGGACTCATTGCTGGACAAGACTGTGGTTGTTAGGTTGTGTATTCCTAGCAACCAGACTGTCAGACATGACTTAGACTTGGCATCAGTCGCACCCTGCCCCCATCTCAGCCTGCAGCAGTAATCAGATTTTTCGAAAAAACCCGAAATAAAGAGTTGTTAATTTCAATTGATAATAATTGTCCGGATTATACGATGCAGATAAATGTTCCCGTCCATTATTGACGGTTTATTTCGGGTTTAGTGGTTGGTCCGCGCTTCATAGATTTTATTAGGTTGTTTTACACGTGGTACAGGATTTATTTGGCTCATTTTCTCTTTTTCAGCTCTGGGTCTGACGTTTCTACATTATAAGTTCATCATGCTCCATGCTGAAGCCTTTGGGGATCTTCAGGCCTTGATTCAACACTTTTACCCACCGTAATCCCCTAATGCCTCTCCAATGCATGTCACAATTCCTGAGGCCTAAAGCAGCACCAAGGGGGCGCCAAGGAGCGCGCTTGTAGGCTCAATGGACATAAGAATGCCCAACAATCCAAAACCTACCAAAACATAAAAGGAGAAAAATGATAAATAAACCACTAGCAAAGTAAGTCAGGCCTCACATAAGCTTTATAACAGTTTAGACTTCCAACGACCTAAACGCCTTATCTCTCTCTCGCCCAAACCCAGTGAATCGGCCTCTGTAGCCGCACCTATGTGAAAAGAGTGTGTCCCAAAATTCCTTGACGGCAAACTCAGCTTCTCCAGGCAAGACTTTAAAACTGCCATGAACTGAAAACGGGTGAGAGAGAGGCCGTTGGCGTGTCACAGGTCACCGGATCAGCAGTGTACGCCGCACTCATTGCAACTGTGCGGCCCATCTCTGCTGCACAGGCCTAGTGGTAGGCTACATGTCCTCCGGAGCCACCCCACCTCCATCGGAGCACGGTGGGCGGGTAGCGGAAGCGCCATAAGCCGCCCGGCTGACAACCGGCAGCACTACACTCTGCCAGTTTCCCGGGTGAGTATGGAGGAGGCGCGCAGCATAGGGAGGGATGCTGGACACATTAAGAGGGATAGGGGGAACCACCTCCCCTGTAGATGTTGAAGGTGAGACAGGCCGGGCCTGATCTGTGTGCCTCCCCACGATGACGGGTAGAGCGGGCAGCCATGGGAAGAAGACTTGGGCTTAACCTAACGGGAGGGCGGGTGATTTGCTGCGGCCTACCTCTGGTATCTCCAGCCGCAGGTCCTGGGGCTGTTACAGCCGCCTCACCGTCTATTTGTCTTAACAGGTCCTCCAGCCAGGTGGTGACTTCGACTGCCACCCGCCGTGTCACTTGCTGTAAGAGCTCATCAGGCATGCTGGAAAGAAAGGAAAGAGACAGAAGTAAGGAAAGAAAAAAAGGAAAGAAAAAATCTCACCACACGGAGTGCAACTATGAGGTGTTACTTCACGCTGCAGCAGAAGGTAAAGAGCGGCTCTGCCCTCGAACTCTACATAAAACAGCCCATCCAGGTGACAACCTAATAAATGAAAACACACCGAATGGACAAGAAGTAAACGAAATCCAGATTCAATATCGACTTCGCCAAGAACTCCCGAGTACCTGCACTCAGAACTACTTTCACCGCTACATCAAACGAAGTGTATGACACCGCCGCCTTGTCTTTGGAAATCCCATTATTTACCGAGGCCCCGCGAGGAAAGGATAGATGGTGTATCATCCTAAACTTTCCGCTACCTCTCTTGGGGACAAAGCCAAGAGGGGAGATCTTCAAGTTTGGATATGGAGGCTCCTCAAAGGGGCCAGCAATCCTACCTAACGTAATTTCTTTTGATAACTTCTCCCTAAAAACGTCGATGTTATCTCTAGCTGATTTGAGGATGTCCGCCTACATCAATACCGACGACGCTTCAAAAGGAATGAAGAAACGTGCACTAAAACCATTAGCGAGTGCCTCTGCCTCCTGTGGTACCGATCAAACCATGGCCCCATCTCTCGGACGCTCACTGGCGTTCTCTGCCATGTTGGAGGGGGCCCCTTTTACCTGGTTGTTTGCCCCTGCAGAAACATCGAAGTGCCACGTGAGTGCCCCCACAGATGGAGCATTCATGATGGAACTTGCAGGTTGCAAAGAACTTGCAATGTCCTTCATTATATAGCCAACAGGCTCCTGTAGGGCGTGGTCGCTGACCCTGGAACTGCTCTGGAACCCACGGCCCAACTGGGAAAGGGTCTAACCTGCTTCCCACTCTGGGCTAAAATGAATTGCAACCATATATCCGTTGCACTTGAAGCCCAACCAATCTCGGGCGACAAAGGCAAACGGCGTCGAAATTCTTCGTCGTAGCACCACCAAGCCGTACCTTCGTGCAGTATGTGGGCACTAAAAATGGTGTTGAAGTACACGAACAGCTCCGCACATATTCCGGATGGCTCTGGAAGACTACGTGCGCCAGGATAACGAAACCCTGGAGCCAATTATTAAACATTCTAGCAACCTTAACCTTTTTATCAGAACCTTTTTCAAAAGTGCGCTCCTTATCCACCGTCACCTGTTCTACCGAGATCAAAGATCAAATATCCACAAACTAATTTTTCTACATTTTTTCCTTAGTCTCAGCAGGTAGATGAGTGCCGAGAGGAGCCATACCATAAAACAGGGAATCCCTAAACGTCAAGCAGGCTAAGTTAGCTTGCCTCACAGAGGAGGGCTTAACCTCCCCTGCAGGAACAGAAAGCACAGGAGCACCTTCACTTTTATCCAAACTGGCCACCATAGCCTTTAATAACTACACTAAGTAATTTCCAGACATTAAAGATTTTGAAAGCCATGCGTCCACACATGATGACTCACCGAGGATAGGGGTCCCCACCACTCCCGAAGCCGCATCCTCACCGCTGGCGGCGCCGGAACCAAGGACGGCTCCCCGCTTGGTCGCCAAGCCGAGGCGCAAACCCGGGACGACCCGAGGAAGAAGAGGAAGGTTGTCGCTCAGCAGATTACGAGGGCGATCTCCGCCTCCGGGAACGTCCACCTCTGCCATGGTGATGATTGCGCCGGCCGTGCCTGCAATCATGAGGTTTATAATGTGGATATGTGTTTCTTTTCTTAGAGTTTATCTATAACAATTACCTGAAAAAGCTTCACCATCTCCAAGAGGGAGAAGAACCAGAACTCTGGAGTATAAAGAGGACAATCGTGGACGGTGACGTGAGACGGTTTCATCTGACCACACACTCGAAACCACAAATACACAAGATCCAGCCCTAATCTTCCATGTCGGACCTAACAAAAATAAAAATAAAGGTGAGGTTAATGTGTTGTATGTCCTAAATCACATGTATATAGATGGCAGGTAGAGAATATCCAATATCCAATCCAAACACTATTAAAAGGGGATCCCCACATAAATGTTAGGAAATAACCAGTCCACTACCCACTCTCTGCCTCCTTAGACCTTGCCCAGACAATGATGACTACTACCACTGGGTTTTGCTGTTATGTTCACTACTGTCTCCATTATCATCTAAAAATGTTTTAGAAATATTAGAAGAATTGTACATATAGTTACAAGTTTACTTTCTCCGTCTTCCAGTTTTATACAATGAGGTGGAATGGCGTGCCACAGCCAAACAGATATCACATCCCAAACTGAAGAAGATCTAGAGATGGCGACCAAGTGTTAAGACATCCACCACCTCCAACCTTACTCCCAAATATAATCTTACATCAGGGAGAGAGAACTACAAGAACCGTTTATAAACAGCAAGAAGAGGAGGGTTGTCGCTTAGAAGATGACGAGGGCGATCTCCGCCTCTGAGAACGACCAACCCTGCCATGGCGATGTTTGCGCCGACCGTGCCTGCTCCCACCTCCAGATCTACATTTCCTCCCTCTTCTCGACGACTCCTTTGCCGAACCTGAAACAGAAAAGACGTACAAGGCAGAAGAGTGACCAACATCACATCGATCCCCCTTGGAACCAAACACAAGAGCCACATCCCTGCTCGGACTCCTCTGTTGCATTCCAGAACTGGACGGTACACTCAATAAAGGATACGGTTGTTGATCAATCTGCAGCCCTGGCTGATTCCGGTCTTCTTCCTCCCCATATCTTGTCCTCTGATAGGGGCTGAGCCATGGAGTGCCCTCACTGCAGCGCCCCTGCGGCATGTCCTCCGGAGCCGACCCTCCCCCATTGGAGCACGGCGGGCTGGTAGCAGAAGCGCCATGCGCCGCCAGGCTGAAAACAACCGGCGGCACTACACTCTGGCCGTTGCCCGGGTGAGAAGGGGGAGGCGTGCAGCATGGGGAGGGATGCTGGACACACTGAGTGAGGTAGGATGTACCACCTCCCCAGAGGATGTAGAAGGTGAGATAGGCCAGGCCCAACCTGTGTGCCTCCCCTGCTGAGCGGGCAGCCCTGGGAAGGGGACTTGGGCTTAATCAAAAGGGAGGGCAGGTAATTCGCTGCGGCCTACCTCTGGTCTCTCCAGCCGCAGGTCCATGGGCCGTTGCAACAGCTTCACCATCTTTCTGTCTCAACAGGTCCTCCAGCCAGGTGGTGCCTTTGACTGACACCCGCTGGGCCACTTGCTGTAAGAGCTCATCAGCCATGCTGGAAAGAAAAGGAAAGAGACAGAAGGAAAGAAAAGAAAAAATCTCCTCACCACACGGAGTGCAACTACTAGGTGTTACTGCACGCTGCCGCAGAAGTTAAAGAGGGGCCTCTGCCCTTGAACTCTACCCTATATCCCTTTCCTCCTTTAGCACCTTGGCCCAATCACGCCCCTGGGCATTTTTTCACTTATGTAACCACGTACTCCTCTTCTCTGCAGTCCCTGGCGCTCTCCCTATGCGGTTCAGCGCCATCAAAGATGTGTGTCCTAAGTCCCCCTAGAACAGACGCCATTTTCTGCTAGCGGCATTCTGCTCTGTCTGATAGAAAGGAATCCCAAGCAGGAGACCCCCCTCTATATCCATTATGTCTCCGGGGTTATTATATCAGAACACGTTATTTAGGATTTATTGGGAAGTTCTGAGGGTAAATTAGTGATTAGTTCCATAAGACTTGCTGAAACCTCTGTCTGCTTGTTTTCTAGACCTACTGTTATCCAATGACTCACCGGATTTGCTCTTTCATTGCATTCAGTTTTGGCAGCCTTTACAACCTTTGGCAGTCCATACTTCTTTACAAAGTGCCTGAAAGCCGAAAAGTCATCAGCCATTTCAGACTGGCGTCCTGCATAATGGCCGCGACCTTGGTAGTTTTATGTATTATTTCTTAAATAATAATTGAATGGAATCCAAGCATCCTTGTCTTTAGGTTCACATGTAGACAACATCAGATCCTGAGGAGATCGTTTCCCTTCATTTTCTGATCTCTGCCGTCAGATGGCGACATGCTGGTGTAACACAGCACCATCTGGTAACATTGTTCAGCTTCTTGCAGGAAGATGCTGAATAGAAAGCAGCGGTACTGTCATTGTGATATATGTATTATATTAACATTTATCTTACATAAATATGTAGTAGCTCCTCTAAGACACTTACTAAACATAATAAACTTTATTTTCCTATATAATAAATTACCAGCCATTGGAAGGTAGGGTATCAGTATACACCCACCTGTGCACTGGAGATCAATGTGTAAAGGTATGTACAGTAGATCTCATACATAATATCAAGTTATTAACATGCTGAGCCGCTGATACAAACCAGTGGATGTAAAATTTCTTTAATCCAGCATTAATGCAATTATCAAAAATTCTGGACCATTAGATGGATTTTATTTCCACCCCTAGTAGCAGTTCTATAGGAAAACAATTGGACCCATAATCTTTGTGCTCATTTTTTGCACCATGGTGCTCGTGACGTCCGCAATGTAATGGGTGAGGAGTCACATGACAATGAGTCAGGTTTTTTTTTGCATCGCTGTCAGTCACATGACTCCATGCAATAAACATGAATGCAGCCAAACCTCGGCCCGGGCGGAAAGTTCTTGCTTTGCGCAATTTTTAATGTATTCATTTTGATATTTTTTCACAGATCAGTGAAATGACAGCACAGATCATAGAGTGGTCGACGTTGGTCCTCACTCTGGTGAATGTATTGAGCTACTATCAGAATATGCAGGTCAGTAGACGTCACCTCATGATAGAGAAGAATCCCAAGCAGGAGACCCCCCTCTATATCCATTATGTCTCTGGGGTTATAATATCAAAACACGTTATTAAGGATTTATTGGGAAGTTAAGGGTAAATTAGTGATTAGTTCCATAAGATTTGCTCTAACTTCTGCCTGCTTGTTTTCTAGACCTACTGTTATCCAATGACTCACCGGATTTGCGCTTTCATTGCATTCGGGTTTGGCAGCCTTTACATCCTTTGGCAGTCCATAGTCCTCTACAAAGTGCCCGAAAGCCGAAGAGTCATCAGCCATTTCAGACTGGCGTCCTGCATAATGGCCGTGACCTTAGTCGTTTTCTGTATCCTTTCTTAAATAATATTTGAATGGAATCCAACCGTCCTTGTCTTTAGGTTCACATTTAGAAAACGTCCGATCCTGAGGTGATCATTTCCCTTCATTTTCTGATCTCTGCCGTCAGATGGCGACATGCTGGTGTAACACAGCGTCATCTGGTAACATTGTTCAGCTTCTTGCAGGAAGATACTCAATAGAAAGCAGCGGTACTGTCATTGTCATATATGTATTATATTAACATCTATCTTACATAAAAGTGTAGTAAATCCTATAAGGCACTTAATAAACGTTATTTTCCTATATAATAAATGACCAGACATTGGAAGTAGGGTATCAGTAAACACCCAACTGCTGGAGATCAATGTGTAAAAGTATGTACAGTAGATTTCATACATAATATCAAGTTATTGACCTGCTGAGCCGCTGAAACAAACCAGTGGATATAAAATTCCTTTAATTCTGCATTAATGAGATTATCAAAAATTCTGGATCATTGGATAGATTTTATTTGCATCCCTAGAAGCCGTTCTATAGGAAAACAATTGGAGTCATAATCTTTGTGCTCGTTCTCTGCACCATGGTGATCGTGACGTCCGCAATGTAATGGATATGGTGTCACATGACAATGGATCAGGTCTGTTTTGGCATCGCCGTCAGTCACATGACTCCATGCAATAAACATGAATGCAGGAAAACCTCGACTGGGGAGACATGTTCTTGTTTAGCGCAATTTTTTCTATATTAATTTTGATATTTTTTCACAGATCAGTGAAATGACAGCAAAGATCATTGAGTGGTCGACGTTGGTCCTCATTCTGGTGAATGTATTGAGCTACTATCAGAATATGCAGGTCAGTAGACATCACCTCCTGATAGAGAGGAATCCCAAGCAGGAGACCCCCCTCTATATCCATTATATTCCCAGGGTTATTATATCAAAACACGTTATTAAGAATTTATTGGGAAGTTAAGGGTAAATTAGTGATTAGATCCATAAGATTTGCTCTAACCTCTGTCTGCTTGTTTTCTAGACCTACTATTATCCAATAACTCACCGGATTAATGCTTGCATTGCATTCGGGTTTGGCAGCCTTTACAACCTTTGGCAGGCCATAGTCCTCTACAAAGTGCCCGAAAGCCGAAGAGTCATCAGCCATTTCAGACTGGCGTCCTGCATAATGACCGTGACCTTAATAGTTCCATGTATCCTTTCTTAAATAATATTTGAATGGAATCCAACCGTCCTTGTCTTTAGGTTCACATTTAGAAAACGTCCGATCCTGAGGTGATAATTTCCCTTCATTTTCTGATCTCTGCCGTCAGATGGCGACATGCTGGTGTAACACAGCGTCATCTGGTAACATTGTTCAGCTTCTTGCAGGAAGATACTGAATAGAAAGCAGCGGTACTGTCATTGTCATATATGTATTATATTAACATTTATCTTACATAAAAGTGTAGTAAATCCTATAAGACACTTAATAAACGTTATTTTCCTATATAATAAATGACCAGACATTGGAAGTAGGGTATCACTATACACCCAACTGCTGGAGATCAATGTGTAAAAGTATGTACAGTAGATTTCATACATAATATCAAGTTATTGACCTGCTGAGCCGCTGAAACAAACCAGTGGATATAAAATTCCTTTAATTCTGCATTAATGAGATTATCAAAAATTCTGGATCATTGGATAGATTTTATTTGCACCCCTAGAAGCCGTTCTATAGGAAAACAATTGGAGTCATAATCTTTGTGCTCGTTCTCTGCACCATGGTGATCGTGACATCCGCAATGTAATGGATATGGTGTCACATGACAATGGGTCAGGTCTGTTTTGGCATCACCGTCAGTCACATGACTCCATGCAATAAACATGAATGCAGGAAAACCTCGGCCGGGGAGAAAAGTTCTTGTTTAGCGCAATTTTTTCTATATTAATTTTGATATTTTTTCACAGATCAGTGAAATGACAGCAAAGATCATAGAGTGGTCGACGTTGGTCCTCATTCTGGTGAATGTATTCAGCTACTATCAGAATATGCCGGTCAGTAGATGTCACCTCATTATCTCCTTGTATACCAGACCTCATAATAACATTATTATTCATCTCTACAATCATGGGGTTTATAATGTGGATATGTGTTTCTTTTCTTAGAGTTTATCTATAACAATTACCTGGAAAAGCTTCACCATCTCCAAGAGGGAGAAGAACCAGAACTCTGGAGTATAGAGAGGACCATCGTGGACGGTGACGTGAGATGGTGTCATCTGACCACACACTTGAAACCACAAATACACAAGATCCAGCCCTAATCTTCTATGTCGGACCTGACAAAAATAAAAATAAAGGTGAGGTTAATTTGTTGTATGTCCTAAATCACATGTATATAGATGGCAGGTAGAGAATATACAATATCCAATCCAAACACTATTAAAAGGGGATCCCCACATAAATGTTAGGAAATAACCAGTCCACTACCCACTCTCTGCCTCCTTAGACCTTGCCCAGACAATGGTGACTACTACCACTGGGTTTTGCTGTTATGTTCAATACTGTCTCCATTATCATCTAAAAATGTTTTAGAAATATTAGAAGAATTGTACATATAGTTACAAGTTTACTTTCTCCGTCTTCCAGTTTTATACAATGAGGTGGAATGGCGTGCCACAGCCAAGCAGATATCACATCCCAAACTGTAGAAGATCTAGAAATGGCGACCAAGTGTTAAGACATCCACCACCTCCAACCTTACTCCCAAATATAATCTTACATCAGGGAGAGAGAACTACAAGAACCGTTTATAAACAGCAAGAAGAGGAGGGTTGTCGCTTAGAAGATGACAAGGGCGATCTCCGCCTCTGAGAACGACCAACCCTGCCATGGCGATGCTTGCGCCGACCGTGCCTGCGCCCACCTCCAGATCTACGTTTCCTCCCTCTTCTCGACGACTCCTTTGCCGAACCTGAAACAGAAAAGACGGACAAGGCGGAAGCGTGACCAACATCACATCGATCCCCCTTGGAACCAAACACATGAGTCACATGTGCAACTACTAGGTGTTACTGCACGCTGCCGCAGAAGTTAAAACGTCCGATCCTGAGGTGATCATTTCCCTTCATTTTCTGATCTCTGCCGTCAGATGGCGACATGCTGGTGTAACACAGCGTCATCTGGTAACATTGTTCAGCTTCTTGCAGGAAGATACTCAATAGAAAGCAGCGGTACTGTCATTGTCATATATGTATTATATTAACATCTATCTTACATAAAAGTGTAGTAAATCCTATAAGGCACTTAATAAACGTTATTTTCCTATATAATAAATGACCAGACATTGGAAGTAGGGTATCAGTAAACACCCAACTGCTGGAGATCAATGTGTAAAAGTATGTACAGTAGATTTCATACATAATATCAAGTTATTGACCTGCTGAGCCGCTGAAACAAACCAGTGGATATAAAATTCCTTTAATTCTGCATTAATGAGATTATCAAAAATTCTGGATCATTGGATAGATTTTATTTGCATCCCTAGAAGCCGTTCTATAGGAAAACAATTGGAGTCATAATCTTTGTGCTCGTTCTCTGCACCATGGTGATCGTGACGTCCGCAATGTAATGGATATGGTGTCACATGACAATGGATCAGGTCTGTTTTGGCATCGCCGTCAGTCACATGACTCCATGCAATAAACATGAATGCAGGAAAACCTCGACTGGGGAGACATGTTCTTGTTTAGCGCAATTTTTTCTATATTAATTTTGATATTTTTTCACAGATCAGTGAAATGACAGCAAAGATCATTGAGTGGTCGACGTTGGTCCTCATTCTGGTGAATGTATTGAGCTACTATCAGAATATGCAGGTCAGTAGACATCACCTCCTGATAGAGAGGAATCCCAAGCAGGAGACCCCCCTCTATATCCATTATATTCCCAGGGTTATTATATCAAAACACGTTATTAAGAATTTATTGGGAAGTTAAGGGTAAATTAGTGATTAGATCCATAAGATTTGCTCTAACCTCTGTCTGCTTGTTTTCTAGACCTACTATTATCCAATAACTCACCGGATTAATGCTTGCATTGCATTCGGGTTTGGCAGCCTTTACAACCTTTGGCAGGCCATAGTCCTCTACAAAGTGCCCGAAAGCCGAAGAGTCATCAGCCATTTCAGACTGGCGTCCTGCATAATGACCGTGACCTTAATAGTTCCATGTATCCTTTCTTAAATAATATTTGAATGGAATCCAACCGTCCTTGTCTTTAGGTTCACATTTAGAAAACGTCCGATCCTGAGGTGATAATTTCCCTTCATTTTCTGATCTCTGCCGTCAGATGGCGACATGCTGGTGTAACACAGCGTCATCTGGTAACATTGTTCAGCTTCTTGCAGGAAGATACTGAATAGAAAGCAGCGGTACTGTCATTGTCATATATGTATTATATTAACATTTATCTTACATAAAAGTGTAGTAAATCCTATAAGACACTTAATAAACGTTATTTTCCTATATAATAAATGACCAGACATTGGAAGTAGGGTATCACTATACACCCAACTGCTGGAGATCAATGTGTAAAAGTATGTACAGTAGATTTCATACATAATATCAAGTTATTGACCTGCTGAGCCGCTGAAACAAACCAGTGGATATAAAATTCCTTTAATTCTGCATTAATGAGATTATCAATAATTCTGGATCATTGGATAGATTTTATTTGCACCCCTAGAAGCCGTTCTATAGGAAAACAATTGGAGTCATAATCTTTGTGCTCGTTCTCTGCACCATGGTGATCGTGACATCCGCAATGTAATGGATATGGTGTCACATGACAATGGGTCAGGTCTGTTTTGGCATCACCGTCAGTCACATGACTCCATGCAATAAACATGAATGCAGGAAAACCTCGGCCGGGGAGAAAAGTTCTTGTTTAGCGCAATTTTTTCTATATTAATTTTGATATTTTTTCACAGATCAGTGAAATGACAGCAAAGATCATAGAGTGGTCGACGTTGGTCCTCATTCTGGTGAATGTATTCAGCTACTATCAGAATATGCCGGTCAGTAGATGTCACCTCATTATCTCCTTGTATACCAGACCTCGTAATAACATTATTATTCATCTCTACAATCATGGGGTTTATAATGTGGATATGTGTTTCTTTTCTTAGAGTTTATCTATAACAATTACCTGGAAAAGCTTCACCATCTCCAAGAGGGAGAAGAACCAGAACTCTGGAGTATAGAGAGGACCATCGTGGACGGTGACGTGAGATGGTGTCATCTGACCACACACTTGAAACCACAAATACACAAGATCCAGCCCTAATCTTCTATGTCGGACCTGACAAAAATAAAAATAAAGGTGAGGTTAATTTGTTGTATGTCCTAAATCACATGTATATAGATGGCAGGTAGAGAATATACAATATCCAATCCAAACACTATTAAAAGGGGATCCCCACATAAATGTTAGGAAATAACCAGTCCACTACCCACTCTCTGCCTCCTTAGACCTTGCCCAGACAATGGTGACTACTACCACTGGGTTTTGCTGTTATGTTCAATACTGTCTCCATTATCATCTAAAAATGTTTTAGAAATATTAGAAGAATTGTACATATAGTTACAAGTTTACTTTCTCCGTCTTCCAGTTTTATACAATGAGGTGGAATGGCGTGCCACAGCCAAGCAGATATCACATCCCAAACTGTAGAAGATCTAGAAATGGCGACCAAGTGTTAAGACATCCACCACCTCCAACCTTACTCCCAAATATAATCTTACATCAGGGAGAGAGAACTACAAGAACCGTTTATAAACAGCAAGAAGAGGAGGGTTGTCGCTTAGAAGATGACAAGGGCGATCTCCGCCTCTGAGAACGACCAACCCTGCCATGGCGATGCTTGCGCCGACCGTGCCTGCGCCCACCTCCAGATCTACGTTTCCTCCCTCTTCTCGACGACTCCTTTGCCGAACCTGAAACAGAAAAGACGGACAAGGCAGAAGCGTGACCAACATCACATCGATCCCCCTTGGAACCAAACACATGAGCCACATGTGCAACTACTAGGTGTTACTGCACGCTGCCGCAGAAGTTAAAACGTCCGATCCTGAGGTGATCATTTCCCTTCATTTTCTGATCTCTGCCGTCAGATGGCGACATGCTGGTGTAACACAGCGTCATCTGGTAACATTGTTCAGCTTCTTGCAGGAAGATACTCAATAGAAAGCAGCGGTACTGTCATTGTCATATATGTATTATATTAACATCTATCTTACATAAAAGTGTAGTAAATCCTATAAGGCACTTAATAAACGTTATTTTCCTATATAATAAATGACCAGACATTGGAAGTAGGGTATCAGTAAACACCCAACTGCTGGAGATCAATGTGTAAAAGTATGTACAGTAGATTTCATACATAATATCAAGTTATTGACCTGCTGAGCCGCTGAAACAAACCAGTGGATATAAAATTCCTTTAATTCTGCATTAATGAGATTATCAAAAATTCTGGATCATTGGATAGATTTTATTTGCATCCCTAGAAGCCGTTCTATAGGAAAACAATTGGAGTCATAATCTTTGTGCTCGTTCTCTGCACCATGGTGATCGTGACGTCCGCAATGTAATGGATATGGTGTCACATGACAATGGATCAGGTCTGTTTTGGCATCGCCGTCAGTCACATGACTCCATGCAATAAACATGAATGCAGGAAAACCTCGACTGGGGAGACATGTTCTTGTTTAGCGCAATTTTTTCTATATTAATTTTGATATTTTTTCACAGATCAGTGAAATGACAGCAAAGATCATTGAGTGGTCGACGTTGGTCCTCATTCTGGTGAATGTATTGAGCTACTATCAGAATATGCAGGTCAGTAGACATCACCTCCTGATAGAGAGGAATCCCAAGCAGGAGACCCCCCTCTATATCCATTATATTCCCAGGGTTATTATATCAAAACACGTTATTAAGAATTTATTGGGAAGTTAAGGGTAAATTAGTGATTAGATCCATAAGATTTGCTCTAACCTCTGTCTCCTTGTTTTCTAGACCTACTATTATCCAATAACTCACCGGATTAATGCTTGCATTGCATTCGGGTTTGGCAGCCTTTACAACCTTTGGCAGTCCATAGTCCTCTACAAAGTGCCCGAAAGCCGAAGAGTCATCAGCCATTTCAGACTGGCGTCCTGCATAATGACCGTGACCTTAATAGTTCCATGTATCCTTTCTTAAATAATATTTGAATGGAATCCAACCGTCCTTGTCTTTAGGTTCACATTTAGAAAACGTCCGATCCTGAGGTGATAATTTCCCTTCATTTTCTGATCTCTGCCGTCAGATGGCGACATGCTGGTGTAACACAGCGTCATCTGGTAACATTGTTCAGCTTCTTGCAGGAAGATACTCAATAGAAAGCAGCGGTACTGTCATTGTCATATATGTATTATATTAACATCTATCTTACATAAAAGTGTAGTAAATCCTATAAGGCACTTAATAAACGTTATTTTCCTATATAATAAATGACCAGACATTGGAAGTAGGGTATCAGTAAACACCCAACTGCTGGAGATCAATGTGTAAAAGTATGTACAGTAGATTTCATACATAATATCAAGTTATTGACCTGCTGAGCCGCTGAAACAAACCAGTGGATATAAAATTCCTTTAATTCTGCATTAATGAGATTATCAAAAATTCTGGATCATTGGATAGATTTTATTTGCATCCCTAGAAGCCGTTCTATAGGAAAACAATTGGAGTCATAATCTTTGTGCTCGTTCTCTGCACCATGGTGATCGTGACGTCCGCAATGTAATGGATATGGTGTCACATGACAATGGATCAGGTCTGTTTTGGCATCGCCGTCAGTCACATGACTCCATGCAATAAACATGAATGCAGGAAAACCTCGACTGGGGAGACATGTTCTTGTTTAGCGCAATTTTTTCTATATTAATTTTGATATTTTTTCACAGATCAGTGAAATGACAGCAAAGATCATTGAGTGGTCGACGTTGGTCCTCATTCTGGTGAATGTATTGAGCTACTATCAGAATATGCAGGTCAGTAGACATCACCTCCTGATAGAGAGGAATCCCAAGCAGGAGACCCCCCTCTATATCCATTATATTCCCAGGGTTATTATATCAAAACACGTTATTAAGAATTTATTGGGAAGTTAAGGGTAAATTAGTGATTAGATCCATAAGATTTGCTCTAACCTCTGTCTCCTTGTTTTCTAGACCTACTATTATCCAATAACTCACCGGATTAATGCTTGCATTGCATTCGGGTTTGGCAGCCTTTACAACCTTTGGCAGTCCATAGTCCTCTACAAAGTGCCCGAAAGCCGAAGAGTCATCAGCCATTTCAGACTGGCGTCCTGCATAATGACCGTGACCTTAATAGTTCCATGTATCCTTTCTTAAATAATATTTGAATGGAATCCAACCGTCCTTGTCTTTAGGTTCACATTTAGAAAACGTCCGATCCTGAGGTGATAATTTCCCTTCATTTTCTGATCTCTGCCGTCAGATGGCGACATGCTGGTGTAACACAGCGTCATCTGGTAACATTGTTCAGCTTCTTGCAGGAAGATACTGAATAGAAAGCAGCGGTACTGTCATTGTCATATATGTATTATATTAACATTTATCTTACATAAAAGTGTAGTAAATCCTATAAGACACTTAATAAACGTTATTTTCCTATATAATAAATGACCAGACATTGGAAGTAGGGTATCAGTATACACCCAACTGCTGGAGATCAATGTGTAAAAGTATGTACAGTAGATTTCATACATAATATCAAGTTATTGACCTGCTGAGCCGCTGAAACAAACCAGTGGATATAAAATTCCTTTAATTCTGCATTAATGAGATTATCAAAAATTCTGGATCATTGGATAGATTTTATTTGCACCCCTAGAAGCCGTTCTATAGGAAAACAATTGGAGTCATAATCTTTGTGCTCGTTCTCTGCACCATGGTGATCGTGACATCCGCAATGTAATGGATATGGTGTCACATGACAATGGGTCAGGTCTGTTTTGGCATCACCGTCAGTCACATGACTCCATGCAATAAACATGAATGCAGGAAAACCTCGGCCGGGGAGAAAAGTTCTTGTTTAGCGAAATTTTTTCTATATTAATTTTGATATTTTTTCACAGATCAGTGAAATGACAGCAAAGATCATAGAGTGGTCGACGTTGGTCCTCATTCTGGTGAATGTATTCAGCTACTATCAGAATATGCCGGTCAGTAGATGTCACCTCATTATCTCCTTGTATACCAGACCTCGTAATAACATTATTATTCATCTCTACAATCATGGGGTTTATAATGTGGATATGTGTTTCTTTTCTTAGAGTTTATCTATAACAATTACCTGGAAAAGCTTCACCATCTCCAAGAGGGAGAAGAACCAGAACTCTGGAGTATAGAGAGGACCATCGTGGACGGTGACGTGAGACGGTTTCATCTGACCACACACTTGAAACCACAAATACACAAGATCCAGCCCTAATCTTCTATGTCGGACCTGACAAAAATAAAAATAAAGGTGAGGTTAATTTGTTGTATGTCCTAAATCACATGTATATAGATGGCAGGTAGAGAATATACAATATCCAATCCAAACACTATTAAAAGGGGATCCCCACATAAATGTTAGGAAATAACC
Organism: Rhinoderma darwinii; assembly: GCF_050947455.1. Classification (NCBI taxonomy): domain Eukaryota; kingdom Metazoa; phylum Chordata; class Amphibia; order Anura; family Rhinodermatidae; genus Rhinoderma; species Rhinoderma darwinii. The sequence goes on from NW_027461836.1 coordinate 377,131, forward strand.
AGTTCACTACCCACTCTCTGCCTCCTTAGACCTTGCCCAGACAATGGTGACTACTACCACTGGGTTTTGCTGTTATGTTCAATACTGTCTCCGTTATCATCTAAAAATGTTTTAGAAATATTAGAAGAATTGTACATATAGTTACAAGTTTACTTTCTCCGTCTTCCAGTTTTATACAATGAGGTGGAATGGCGTGCCACAGCCAAGCAGATATCACATCCCAAACTGTAGAAGATCTAGAAATGGCGACCAAGTGTTAAGACATCCACCACCTCCAACCTTACTCCCAAATATAATCTTACATCAGGGAGAGAGAACTACAAGAACCGTTTATAAACAGCAAGAAGAGGAGGGTTGTCGCTTAGAAGATGACAAGGGCGATCTCCGCCTCTGAGAACGACCAACCCTGCCATGGCGATGCTTGCGCCGACCGTGCCTGCGCCCACCTCCAGATCTACGTTTCCTCCCTCTTCTCGACGACTCCTTTGCCGAACCTGAAACAGAAAAGACGGACAAGGCAGAAGCGTGACCAACATCACATCGATCCCCCTTGGAACCAAACACATGAGCCACATGTGCAACTACTAGGTGTTACTGCACGCTGCCGCAGAAGTTAAAACGTCCGATCCTGAGGTGATCATTTCCCTTCATTTTCTGATCTCTGCCGTCAGATGGCGACATGCTGGTGTAACACAGCGTCATCTGGTAACATTGTTCAGCTTCTTGCAGGAAGATACTCAATAGAAAGCAGCGGTACTGTCATTGTCATATATGTATTATATTAACATCTATCTTACATAAAAGTGTAGTAAATCCTATAAGGCACTTAATAAACGTTATTTTCCTATATAATAAATGACCAGACATTGGAAGTAGGGTATCAGTAAACACCCAACTGCTGGAGATCAATGTGTAAAAGTATGTACAGTAGATTTCATACATAATATCAAGTTATTGACCTGCTGAGCCGCTGAAACAAACCAGTGGATATAAAATTCCTTTAATTCTGCATTAATGAGATTATCAAAAATTCTGGATCATTGGATAGATTTTATTTGCATCCCTAGAAGCCGTTCTATAGGAAAACAATTGGAGTCATAATCTTTGTGCTCGTTCTCTGCACCATGGTGATCGTGACGTCCGCAATGTAATGGATATGGTGTCACATGACAATGGATCAGGTCTGTTTTGGCATCGCCGTCAGTCACATGACTCCATGCAATAAACATGAATGCAGGAAAACCTCGACTGGGGAGACATGTTCTTGTTTAGCGCAATTTTTTCTATATTAATTTTGATATTTTTTCACAGATCAGTGAAATGACAGCAAAGATCATTGAGTGGTCGACGTTGGTCCTCATTCTGGTGAATGTATTGAGCTACTATCAGAATATGCAGGTCAGTAGACATCACCTCCTGATAGAGAGGAATCCCAAGCAGGAGACCCCCCTCTATATCCATTATATTCCCAGGGTTATTATATCAAAACACGTTATTAAGAATTTATTGGGAAGTTAAGGGTAAATTAGTGATTAGATCCATAAGATTTGCTCTAACCTCTGTCTCCTTGTTTTCTAGACCTACTATTATCCAATAACTCACCGGATTAATGCTTGCATTGCATTCGGGTTTGGCAGCCTTTACAACCTTTGGCAGTCCATAGTCCTCTACAAAGTGCCCGAAAGCCGAAGAGTCATCAGCCATTTCAGACTGGCGTCCTGCATAATGACCGTGACCTTAATAGTTCCATGTATCCTTTCTTAAATAATATTTGAATGGAATCCAACCGTCCTTGTCTTTAGGTTCACATTTAGAAAACGTCCGATCCTGAGGTGATAATTTCCCTTCATTTTCTGATCTCTGCCGTCAGATGGCGACATGCTGGTGTAACACAGCGTCATCTGGTAACATTGTTCAGCTTCTTGCAGGAAGATACTGAATAGAAAGCAGCGGTACTGTCATTGTCATATATGTATTATATTAACATTTATCTTACATAAAAGTGTAGTAAATCCTATAAGACACTTAATAAACGTTATTTTCCTATATAATAAATGACCAGACATTGGAAGTAGGGTATCAGTATACACCCAACTGCTGGAGATCAATGTGTAAAAGTATGTACAGTAGATTTCATACATAATATCAAGTTATTGACCTGCTGAGCCGCTGAAACAAACCAGTGGATATAAAATTCCTTTAATTCTGCATTAATGAGATTATCAAAAATTCTGGATCATTGGATAGATTTTATTTGCACCCCTAGAAGCCGTTCTATAGGAAAACAATTGGAGTCATAATCTTTGTGCTCGTTCTCTGCACCATGGTGATCGTGACATCCGCAATGTAATGGATATGGTGTCACATGACAATGGGTCAGGTCTGTTTTGGCATCACCGTCAGTCACATGACTCCATGCAATAAACATGAATGCAGGAAAACCTCGGCCGGGGAGAAAAGTTCTTGTTTAGCGCAATTTTTTCTATATTAATTTTGATATTTTTTCACAGATCAGTGAAATGACAGCAAAGATCATAGAGTGGTCGACGTTGGTCCTCATTCTGGTGAATGTATTCAGCTACTATCAGAATATGCCGGTCAGTAGATGTCACCTCATTATCTCCTTGTATACCAGACCTCGTAATAACATTATTATTCATCTCTACAATCATGGGGTTTATAATGTGGATATGTGTTTCTTTTCTTAGAGTTTATCTATAACAATTACCTGGAAAAGCTTCACCATCTCCAAGAGGGAGAAGAACCAGAACTCTGGAGTATAGAGAGGACCATCGTGGACGGTGACGTGAGACGGTTTCATCTGACCACACACTTGAAACCACAAATACACAAGATCCAGCCCTAATCTTCTATGTCGGACCTGACAAAAATAAAAATAAAGGTGAGGTTAATTTGTTGTATGTCCTAAATCACATGTATATAGATGGCAGGTAGAGAATATACAATATCCAATCCAAACACTATTAAAAGGGGATCCCCACATAAATGTTAGGAAATAACCAGTCCACTACCCACTCTCTGCCTCCTTAGACCTTGCCCAGACAATGGTGACTACTACCACTGGGTTTTGCTGTTATGTTCAATACTGTCTCCGTTATCATCTAAAAATGTTTTAGAAATATTAGAAGAATTGTACATATAGTTACAAGTTTACTTTCTCCGTCTTCCAGTTTTATACAATGAGGTGGAATGGCGTGCCACAGCCAAGCAGATATCACATCCCAAACTGTAGAAGATCTAGAAATGGCGACCAAGTGTTAAGACATCCACCACCTCCAACCTTACTCCCAAATATAATCTTACATCAGGGAGAGAGAACTACAAGAACCGTTTATAAACAGCAAGAAGAGGAGGGTTGTCGCTTAGAAGATGACAAGGGCGATCTCCGCCTCTGAGAACGACCAACCCTGCCATGGCGATGCTTGCGCCGACCGTGCCTGCGCCCACCTCCAGATCTACGTTTCCTCCCTCTTCTCGACGACTCCTTTGCCGAACCTGAAACAGAAAAGACGGACAAGGCAGAAGCGTGACCAACATCACATCGATCCCCCTTGGAACCAAACACATGAGCCACATGTGCAACTACTAGGTGTTACTGCACGCTGCCGCAGAAGTTAAAACGTCCGATCCTGAGGTGATCATTTCCCTTCATTTTCTGATCTCTGCCGTCAGATGGCGACATGCTGGTGTAACACAGCATCATCTGGTAACATTGTCAGCTTCTTGCAGGAAGATACTCAATAGAAAGCAGCGGTACTGTCATTGTCATATATGTATTATATTAACATCTATCTTACATAAAAGTGTAGTAAATCCTATAAGGCACTTAATAAACGTTATTTTCCTATATAATAAATGACCAGACATTGGAAGTAGGGTATCAGTAAACACCCAACTGCTGGAGATCAATGTGTAAAAGTATGTACAGTAGATTTCATACATAATATCAAGTTATTGACCTGCTGAGCCGCTGAAACAAACCAGTGGATATAAAATTCCTTTAATTCTGCATTAATGAGATTATCAAAAATTCTGGATCATTGGATAGATTTTATTTGCATCCCTAGAAGCCGTTCTATAGGAAAACAATTGGAGTCATAATCTTTGTGCTCGTTCTCTGCACCATGGTGATCGTGACGTCCGCAATGTAATGGATATGGTGTCACATGACAATGGATCAGGTCTGTTTTGGCATCGCCGTCAGTCACATGACTCCATGCAATAAACATGAATGCAGGAAAACCTCGACTGGGGAGACATGTTCTTGTTTAGCGCAATTTTTTCTATATTAATTTTGATATTTTTTCACAGATCAGTGAAATGACAGCAAAGATCATTGAGTGGTCGATGTTGGTCCTCATTCTGGTGAATGTATTGAGCTACTATCAGAATATGCAGGTCAGTAGACATCACCTCCTGATAGAGAGGAATCCCAAGCAGGAGACCCCCCTCTATATCCATTATATTCCCAGGGTTATTATATCAAAACACGTTATTAAGAATTTATTGGGAAGTTAAGGGTAAATTAGTGATTAGATCCATAAGATTTGCTCTAACCTCTGTCTCCTTGTTTTCTAGACCTACTATTATCCAATAACTCACCGGATTAATGCTTGCATTGCATTCGGGTTTGGCAGCCTTTACAACCTTTGGCAGTCCATAGTCCTCTACAAAGTGCCCGAAAGCCGAAGAGTCATCAGCCATTTCAGACTGGCGTCCTGCATAATGACCGTGACCTTAATAGTTCCATGTATCCTTTCTTAAATAATATTTGAATGGAATCCAACCGTCCTTGTCTTTAGGTTCACATTTAGAAAACGTCCGATCCTGAGGTGATAATTTCCCTTCATTTTCTGATCTCTGCCGTCAGATGGCGACATGCTGGTGTAACACAGCGTCATCTGGTAACATTGTTCAGCTTCTTGCAGGAAGATACTCAATAGAAAGCAGCGGTACTGTCATTGTCATATATGTATTATATTAACATCTATCTTACATAAAAGTGTAGTAAATCCTATAAGGCACTTAATAAACGTTATTTTCCTATATAATAAATGACCAGACATTGGAAGTAGGGTATCAGTAAACACCCAACTGCTGGAGATCAATGTGTAAAAGTATGTACAGTAGATTTCATACATAATATCAAGTTATTGACCTGCTGAGCCGCTGAAACAAACCAGTGGATATAAAATTCCTTTAATTCTGCATTAATGAGATTATCAAAAATTCTGGATCATTGGATAGATTTTATTTGCATCCCTAGAAGCCGTTCTATAGGAAAACAATTGGAGTCATAATCTTTGTGCTCGTTCTCTGCACCATGGTGATCGTGACGTCCGCAATGTAATGGATATGGTGTCACATGACAATGGATCAGGTCTGTTTTGGCATCGCCGTCAGTCACATGACTCCATGCAATAAACATGAATGCAGGAAAACCTCGACTGGGGAGACATGTTCTTGTTTAGCGCAATTTTTTCTATATTAATTTTGATATTTTTTCACAGATCAGTGAAATGACAGCAAAGATCATTGAGTGGTCGACGTTGGTCCTCATTCTGGTGAATGTATTGAGCTACTATCAGAATATGCAGGTCAGTAGACATCACCTCCTGATAGAGAGGAATCCCAAGCAGGAGACCCCCCTCTATATCCATTATATTCCCAGGGTTATTATATCAAAACACGTTATTAAGAATTTATTGGGAAGTTAAGGGTAAATTAGTGATTAGATCCATAAGATTTGCTCTAACCTCTGTCTCCTTGTTTTCTAGACCTACTATTATCCAATAACTCACCGGATTAATGCTTGCATTGCATTCGGGTTTGGCAGCCTTTACAACCTTTGGCAGTCCATAGTCCTCTACAAAGTGCCCGAAAGCCGAAGAGTCATCAGCCATTTCAGACTGGCGTCCTGCATAATGACCGTGACCTTAATAGTTCCATGTATCCTTTCTTAAATAATATTTGAATGGAATCCAACCGTCCTTGTCTTTAGGTTCACATTTAGAAAACGTCCGATCCTGAGGTGATAATTTCCCTTCATTTTCTGATCTCTGCCGTCAGATGGCGACATGCTGGTGTAACACAGCGTCATCTGGTAACATTGTTCAGCTTCTTGCAGGAAGATACTGAATAGAAAGCAGCGGTACTGTCATTGTCATATATGTATTATATTAACATTTATCTTACATAAAAGTGTAGTAAATCCTATAAGACACTTAATAAACGTTATTTTCCTATATAATAAATGACCAGACATTGGAAGTAGGGTATCAGTATACACCCAACTGCTGGAGATCAATGTGTAAAAGTATGTACAGTAGATTTCATACATAATATCAAGTTATTGACCTGCTGAGCCGCTGAAACAAACCAGTGGATATAAAATTCCTTTAATTCTGCATTAATGAGATTATCAAAAATTCTGGATCATTGGATAGATTTTATTTGCACCCCTAGAAGCCGTTCTATAGGAAAACAATTGGAGTCATAATCTTTGTGCTCGTTCTCTGCACCATGGTGATCGTGACGTCCGCAATGTAATGGATATGGTGTCACATGACAATGGGTCAGGTCTGTTTTGGCATCACCGTCAGTCACATGACTCCATGCAATAAACATGAATGCAGGAAAACCTCGGCCGGGGAGAAAAGTTCTTGTTTAGCGCAATTTTTTCTATATTAATTTTGATATTTTTTCACAGATCAGTGAAATGACAGCAAAGATCATAGAGTGGTCGACGTTGGTCCTCATTCTGGTGAATGTATTCAGCTACTATCAGAATATGCCGGTCAGTAGATGTCACCTCATTATCTCCTTGTATACCAGACCTCGTAATAACATTATTATTCATCTCTACAATCATGGGGTTTATAATGTGGATATGTGTTTCTTTTCTTAGAGTTTATCTATAACAATTACCTGGAAAAGCTTCACCATCTCCAAGAGGGAGAAGAACCAGAACTCTGGAGTATAGAGAGGACCATCGTGGACGGTGACGTGAGACGGTTTCATCTGACCACACACTTGAAACCACAAATACACAAGATCCAGCCCTAATCTTCTATGTCGGACCTGACAAAAATAAAAATAAAGGTGAGGTTAATTTGTTGTATGTCCTAAATCACATGTATATAGATGGCAGGTAGAGAATATACAATATCCAATCCAAACACTATTAAAAGGGGATCCCCACATAAATGTTAGGAAATAACCAGTTCACTACCCACTCTCTGCCTCCTTAGACCTTGCCCAGACAATGGTGACTACTACCACTGGGTTTTGCTGTTATGTTCAATACTGTCTCCGTTATCATCTAAAAATGTTTTAGAAATATTAGAAGAATTGTACATATAGTTACAAGTTTACTTTCTCCGTCTTCCAGTTTTATACAATGAGGTGGAATGGCGTGCCACAGCCAAGCAGATATCACTTCCCAAACTGTAGAAGATCTAGAAATGGCGACCAAGTGTTAAGACATCCACCACCTCCAACCTTACTCCCAAATATAATCTTACATCAGGGAGAGAGAACTACAAGAACCGTTTATAAACAGCAAGAAGAGGAGGGTTGTAGCTTAGAAGATGACAAGGGCGATCTCCGCCTCTGAGAACGACCAACCCTGCCATGGCGATGCTTGCGCCGACCGTGCCTGCGCCCACCTCCAGATCTACGTTTCCTCCCTCTTCTCGACGACTCCTTTGCCGAACCTGAAACAGAAAAGACGGACAAGGCAGAAGCGTGACCAACATCACATCGATCCCCCTTGGAACCAAACACATGAGCCACATGTGCAACTACTAGGTGTTACTGCACGCTGCCGCAGAAGTTAAAACGTCCGATCCTGAGGTGATCATTTCCCTTCATTTTCTGATCTCTGCCGTCAGATGGCGACATGCTGGTGTAACACAGCGTCATCTGGTAACATTGTTCAGCTTCTTGCAGGAAGATACTCAATAGAAAGCAGCGGTACTGTCATTGTCATATATGTATTATATTAACATCTATCTTACATAAAAGTGTAGTAAATCCTATAAGGCACTTAATAAACGTTATTTTCCTATATAATAAATGACCAGACATTGGAAGTAGGGTATCAGTAAACACCCAACTGCTGGAGATCAATGTGTAAAAGTATGTACAGTAGATTTCATACATAATATCAAGTTATTGACCTGCTGAGCCGCTGAAACAAACCAGTGGATATAAAATTCCTTTAATTCTGCATTAATGAGATTATCAAAAATTCTGGATCATTGGATAGATTTTATTTGCATCCCTAGAAGCCGTTCTATAGGAAAACAATTGGAGTCATAATCTTTGTGCTCGTTCTCTGCACCATGGTGATCGTGACGTCCGCAATGTAATGGATATGGTGTCACATGACAATGGATCAGGTCTGTTTTGGCATCGCCGTCAGTCACATGACTCCATGCAATAAACATGAATGCAGGAAAACCTCGACTGGGGAGACATGTTCTTGTTTAGCGCAATTTTTTCTATATTAATTTTGATATTTTTTCACAGATCAGTGAAATGACAGCAAAGATCATTGAGTGGTCGACGTTGGTCCTCATTCTGGTGAATGTATTGAGCTACTATCAGAATATGCAGGTCAGTAGACATCACCTCCTGATAGAGAGGAATCCCAAGCAGGAGACCCCCCTCTATATCCATTATATTCCCAGGGTTATTATATCAAAACACGTTATTAAGAATTTATTGGGAAGTTAAGGGTAAATTAGTGATTAGATCCATAAGATTTGCTCTAACCTCTGTCTCCTTGTTTTCTAGACCTACTATTATCCAATAACTCACCGGATTAATGCTTGCATTGCATTCGGGTTTGGCAGCCTTTACAACCTTTGGCAGTCCATAGTCCTCTACAAAGTGCCCGAAAGCCGAAGAGTCATCAGCCATTTCAGACTGGCGTCCTGCATAATGACCGTGACCTTAATAGTTCCATGTATCCTTTCTTAAATAATATTTGAATGGAATCCAACCGTCCTTGTCTTTAGGTTCACATTTAGAAAACGTCCGATCCTGAGGTGATAATTTCCCTTCATTTTCTGATCTCTGCCGTCAGATGGCGACATGCTGGTGTAACACAGCGTCATCTGGTAACATTGTTCAGCTTCTTGCAGGAAGATACTGAATAGAAAGCAGCGGTACTGTCATTGTCATATATGTATTATATTAACATTTATCTTACATAAAAGTGTAGTAAATCCTATAAGACACTTAATAAACGTTATTTTCCTATATAATAAATGACCAGACATTGGAAGTAGGGTATCAGTATACACCCAACTGCTGGAGATCAATGTGTAAAAGTATGTACAGTAGATTTCATACATAATATCAAGTTATTGACCTGCTGAGCCGCTGAAACAAACCAGTGGATATAAAATTCCTTTAATTCTGCATTAATGAGATTATCAAAAATTCTGGATCATTGGATAGATTTTATTTGCACCCCTAGAAGCCGTTCTATAGGAAAACAATTGGAGTCATAATCTTTGTGCTCGTTCTCTGCACCATGGTGATCGTGACATCCGCAATGTAATGGATATGGTGTCACATGACAATGGGTCAGGTCTGTTTTGGCATCACCGTCAGTCACATGACTCCATGCAATAAACATGAATGCAGGAAAACCTCGGCCGGGGAGAAAAGTTCTTGTTTAGCGCAATTTTTTCTATATTAATTTTGATATTTTTTCACAGATCAGTGAAATGACAGCAAAGATCATAGAGTGGTCGACGTTGGTCCTCATTCTGGTGAATGTATTCAGCTACTATCAGAATATGCCGGTCAGTAGATGTCACCTCATTATCTCCTTGTATACCAGACCTCGTAATAACATTATTATTCATCTCTACAATCATGGGGTTTATAATGTGGATATGTGTTTCTTTTCTTAGAGTTTATCTATAACAATTACCTGGAAAAGCTTCACCATCTCCAAGAGGGAGAAGAACCAGAACTCTGGAGTATAGAGAGGACCATCGTGGACGGTGACGTGAGACGGTTTCATCTGACCACACACTTGAAACCACAAATACACAAGATCCAGCCCTAATCTTCTATGTCGGACCTGACAAAAATAAAAATAAAGGTGAGGTTAATTTGTTGTATGTCCTAAATCACATGTATATAGATGGCAGGTAGAGAATATACAATATCCAATCCAAACACTATTAAAAGGGGATCCCCACATAAATGTTAGGAAATAACCAGTCCACTACCCACTCTCTGCCTCCTTAGACCTTGCCCAGACAATGGTGACTACTACCACTGGGTTTTGCTGTTATGTTCAATACTGTCTCCGTTATCATCTAAAAATGTTTTAGAAATATTAGAAGAATTGTACATATAGTTACAAGTTTACTTTCTCCGTCTTCCAGTTTTATACAATGAGGTGGAATGGCGTGCCACAGCCAAGCAGATATCACATCCCAAACTGTAGAAGATCTAGAAATGGCGACCAAGTGTTAAGACATCCACCACCTCCAACCTTACTCCCAAATATAATCTTACATCACGGAGAGAGAACTACAAGAACCGTTTATAAACAGCAAGAAGAGGAGGGTTGTCGCTTAGAAGATGACAAGGGCGATCTCCGCCTCTGAGAACGACCAACCCTGCCATGGCGATGCTTGCGCCGACCGTGCCTGCGCCCACCTCCAGATCTACGTTTCCTCCCTCTTCTCGACGACTCCTTTGCCGAACCTGAAACAGAAAAGACGGACAAGGCAGAAGCGTGACCAACATCACATCGATCCCCCTTGGAACCAAACACATGAGCCACATGTGCAACTACTAGGTGTTACTGCACGCTGCCGCAGAAGTTAAAACGTCTGATCCTGAGGTGATCATTTCCCTTCATTTTCTGATCTCTGCCGTCAGATGGCGACATGCTGGTGTAACACAGCATCATCTGGTAACATTGTCAGCTTCTTGCAGGAAGATACTCAATAGAAAGCAGCGGTACTGTCATTGTCATATATGTATTATATTAACATCTATCTTACATAAAAGTGTAGTAAATCCTATAAGGCACTTAATAAACGTTATTTTCCTATATAATAAATGACCAGACATTGGAAGTAGGGTATCAGTAAACACCCAACTGCTGGAGATCAATGTGTAAAAGTATGTACAGTAGATTTCATACATAATATGAAGTTATTGACCTGCTGAGCCGCTGAAACAAACCAGTGGATATAAAATTCCTTTAATTCTGCATTAATGAGATTATCAAAAATTCTGGATCATTGGATAGATTTTATTTGCATCCCTAGAAGCCGTTCTATAGGAAAACAATTGGAGTCATAATCTTTGTGCTCGTTCTCTGCACCATGGTGATCGTGACGTCCGCAATGTAATGGATATGGTGTCACATGACAATGGATCAGGTCTGTTTTGGCATCGCCGTCAGTCACATGACTCCATGCAATAAACATGAATGCAGGAAAACCTCGACTGGGGAGACATGTTCTTGTTTAGCGCAATTTTTTCTATATTAATTTTGATATTTTTTCACAGATCAGTGAAATGACAGCAAAGATCATTGAGTGGTCGACGTTGGTCCTCATTCTGGTGAATGTATTGAGCTACTATCAGAATATGCAGGTCAGTAGACATCACCTCCTGATAGAGAGGAATCCCAAGCAGGAGACCCCCCTCTATATCCATTATATTCCCAGGGTTATTATATCAAAACACGTTATTAAGAATTTATTGGGAAGTTAAGGGTAAATTAGTGATTAGATCCATAAGATTTGCTCTAACCTCTGTCTCCTTGTTTTCTAGACCTACTATTATCCAATAACTCACCGGATTAATGCTTGCATTGCATTCGGGTTTGGCAGCCTTTACAACCTTTGGCAGTCCATAGTCCTCTACAAAGTGCCCGAAAGCCGAAGAGTCATCAGCCATTTCAGACTGGCGTCCTGCATAATGACCGTGACCTTAATAGCTCCATGTATCCTTTCTTAAATAATATTTGAATGGAATCCAACCGTCCTTGTCTTTAGGTTCACATTTAGAAAACGTCCGATCCTGAGGTGATAATTTCCCTTCATTTTCTGATCTCTGCCGTCAGATGGCGACATGCTGGTGTAACACAGCGTCATCTGGTAACATTGTTCAGCTTCTTGCAGGAAGATACTGAATAGAAAGCAGCGGTACTGTCATTGTCATATATGTATTATATTAACATTTATCTTACATAAAAGTGTAGTAAATCCTATAAGACACTTAATAAACGTTATTTTCCTATATAATAAATGACCAGACATTGGAAGTAGGGTATCAGTATACACCCAACTGCTGGAGATCAATGTGTAAAAGTATGTACAGTAGATTTCATACATAATATCAAGTTATTGACCTGCTGAGCCGCTGAAACAAACCAGTGGATATAAAATTCCTTTAATTCTGCATTAATGAGATTATCAAAAATTCTGGATCATTGGATAGATTTTATTTGCACCCCTAGAAGCCGTTCTATAGGAAAACAATTGGAGTCATAATCTTTGTGCTCGTTCTCTGCACCATGGTGATCGTGACATCCGCAATGTAATGGATATGGTGTCACATGACAATGGGTCAGGTCTGTTTTGGCATCACCGTCAGTCACATGACTCCATGCAATAAACATGAATGCAGGAAAACCTCGGCCGGGGAGAAAAGTTCTTGTTTAGCGCAATTTTTTCTATATTAATTTTGATATTTTTTCACAGATCAGTGAAATGACAGCAAAGATCATAGAGTGGTCGACGTTGGTCCTCATTCTGGTGAATGTATTCAGCTACTATCAGAATATGCCGGTCAGTAGATGTCACCTCATTATCTCCTTGTATACCAGACCTCGTAATAACATTATTATTCATCTCTACAATCATGGGGTTTATAATGTGGATATGTGTTTCTTTTCTTAGAGTTTATCTATAACAATTACCTGGAAAAGCTTCACCATCTCCAAGAGGGAGAAGAACCAGAACTCTGGAGTATAGAGAGGACCATCGTGGACGGTGACGTGAGATGGTGTCATCTGACCACACACTTGAAACCACAAATACACAAGATCCAGCCCTAATCTTCTATGTCGGACCTGACAAAAATAAAAATAAAGGTGAGGTTAATTTGTTGTATGTCCTAAATCACATGTATATAGATGGCAGGTAGAGAATATACAATATCCAATCCAAACACTATTAAAAGGGGATCCCCACATAAATGTTAGGAAATAACCAGTCCACTACCCACTCTCTGCCTCCTTAGACCTTGCCCAGACAATGGTGACTACTACCACTGGGTTTTGCTGTTATGTTCAATACTGTCTCCATTATCATCTAAAAATGTTTTAGAAATATTAGAAGAATTGTACATATAGTTACAAGTTTACTTTCTCCGTCTTCCAGTTTTATACAATGAGGTGGAATGGCGTGCCACAGCCAAGCAGATATCACATCCCAAACTGTAGAAGATCTAGAAATGGCGACCAAGTGTTAAGACATCCACCACCTCCAACCTTACTCCCAAATATAATCTTACATCAGGGAGAGAGAACTACAAGAACCGTTTATAAACAGCAAGAAGAGGAGGGTTGTCACTTAGAAGATGACAAGGGCGATCTCCGCCTCTGAGAACGACCAACCCTGCCATGGCGATGCTTGCGCCGACCGTGCCTGCGCCCACCTCCAGATCTACGTTTCCTCCCCCTTCTCGACGACTCCTTTGCCGAACCTGAAACAGAAAAGTCGGACAAGGCAGAAGCGTGACCAACATCACATCGATCCCCCTTGGAACCAAACACATGAGCCACATGTGCAACTACTAGGTGTTACTGCACGCTGCCGCAGAAGTTAAAACGTCCGATCCTGAGGTGATCATTTCCCTTCATTTTCTGATCTCTGCCGTCAGATGGCGACATGCTGGTGTAACACAGCGTCATCTGGTAACATTGTTCAGCTTCTTGCAGGAAGATACTCAATAGAAAGCAGCGGTACTGTCATTGTCATATATGTATTATATTAACATCTATCTTACATAAAAGTGTAGTAAATCCTATAAGGCACTTAATAAACATTATTTTCCTATATAATAAATGACCAGACATTGGAAGTAGGGTATCAGTAAACACCCAACTGCTGGAGATCAATGTGTAAAAGTATGTACAGTAGATTTCATACATAATATCAAGTTATTGACCTGCTGAGCCGCTGAAACAAACCAGTGGATATAAAATTCCTTTAATTCTGCATTAATGAGATTATCAAAAATTCTGGATCATTGGATAGATTTTATTTGCATCCCTAGAAGCCGTTCTATAGGAAAACAATTGGAGTCATAATCTTTGTGCTCGTTCTCTGCACCATGGTGATCGTGACGTCCGCAATGTAATGGATATGGTGTCACATGACAATGGATCAGGTCTGTTTTGGCATCGCCGTCAGTCACATGACTCCATGCAATAAACATGAATGCAGGAAAACCTCGGCTGGGGAGACATGTTCTTGTTTAGCGCAATTTTTTCTATATTAATTTTGATATTTTTTCACAGATCAGTGAAATGACAGCAAAGATCATTGAGTGGTCGACGTTGGTCCTCATTCTGGTGAATGTATTGAGCTACTATCAGAATATGCAGGTCAGTAGACATCACCTCCTGATAGAGAGGAATCCCAAGCAGGAGACCCCCCTCTATATCCATTATATTCCCAGGGTTATTATATCAAAACACGTTATTAAGAATTTATTGGGAAGTTAAGGGTAAATTAGTGATTAGATCCATAAGATTTGCTCTAACCTCTGTCTCCTTGTTTTCTAGACCTACTATTATCCAATAACTCACCGGATTAATGCTTGCATTGCATTCGGGTTTGGCAGCCTTTACAACCTTTGGCAGTCCATAGTCCTCTACAAAGTGCCCGAAAGCCGAAGAGTCATCAGCCATTTCAGACTGGCGTCCTGCATAATGACCGTGACCTTAATAGTTCCATGTATCCTTTTTAAATAATATTTGAATGGAATCCAACCGTCCTTGTCTTTAGGTTCACATTTAGAAAACGTCCGATCCTGAGGTGATAATTTCCCTTCATTTTCTGATCTCTGCCGTCAGATGGCGACATGCTGGTGTAACACAGCGTCATCTGGTAACATTGTTCAGCTTCTTGCAGGAAGATACTGAATAGAAAGCAGCGGTACTGTCATTGTCATATATGTATTATATTAACATTTATCTTACATAAAAGTGTAGTAAATCCTATAAGACACTTAATAAACGTTATTTTCCTATATAATAAATGACCAGACATTGGAAGTAGGGTATCAGTATACACCCAACTGCTGGAGATCAATGTGTAAAAGTATGTACAGTAGATTTCATACATAATATCAAGTTATTGACCTGCTGAGCCGCTGAAACAAACCAGTGGATATAAAATTCCTTTAATTCTGCATTAATGAGATTATCAAAAATTCTGGATCATTGGATAGATTTTATTTGCACCCCTAGAAGCCGTTCTATAGGAAAACAATTGGAGTCATAATCTTTGTGCTCGTTCTCTGCACCATGGTGATCGTGACATCCGCAATGTAATGGATATGGTGTCACATGACAATGGGTCAGGTCTGTTTTGGCATCACCGTCAGTCACATGACTCCATGCAATAAACATGAATGCAGGAAAACCTCGGCCGGGGAGAAAAGTTCTTGTTTAGCGCAATTTTTTCTATATTAATTTTGATATTTTTTCACAGATCAGTGAAATGACAGCAAAGATCATTGAGTGGTCGACGTTGGTCCTCATTCTGGTGAATGTATTGAGCTACTATCAGAATATGCCGGTCAGTAGATGTCACCTCATTATCTCCTTGTATACCAGACCTCGTAATAACATTATTATTCATCTCTACAATCATGGGGTTTATAATGTGGATATGTGTTTCTTTTCTTAGAGTTTATCTATAACAATTACCTGGAAAAGCTTCACCATCTCCAAGAGGGAGAAGAACCAGAACTCTGGAGTATAGAGAGGACCATCGTGGACGGTGACGTGAGATGGTGTCATCTGACCACACACTTGAAACCACAAATACACAAGATCCAGCCCTAATCTTCTATGTCGGACCTGACAAAAATAAAAATAAAGGTGAGGTTAATTTGTTGTATGTCCTAAATCACATGTATATAGATGGCAGGTAGAGAATATACAATATCCAATCCAAACACTATTAAAAGGGGATCCCCACATAAATGTTAGGAAATAACCAGTCCACTACCCACTCTCTGCCTCCTTAGACCTTGCCCAGACAATGGTGACTACTACCACTGGGTTTTGCTGTTATGTTCAATACTGTCTCCATTATCATCTAAAAATGTTTTAGAAATATTAGAAGAATTGTACATATAGTTACAAGTTTACTTTCTCCGTCTTCCAGTTTTATACAATGAGGTGGAATGGCGTGCCACAGCCAAGCAGATATCACATCCCAAACTGTAGAAGATCTAGAAATGGCGACCAAGTGTTAAGACATCCACCACCTCCAACCTTACTCCCAAATATAATCTTACATCAGGGAGAGAGAACTACAAGAACCGTTTATAAACAGCAAGAAGAGGAGGGTTGTCGCTTAGAAGATGACAAGGGCGATCTCCGCCTCTGAGAACGACCAACCCTGCCATGGCGATGCTTGCGCCGACCGTGCCTGCGCCCACCTCCAGATCTACGTTTCCTCCCTCTTCTCGACGACTCCTTTGCCGAACCTGAAACAGAAAAGACGGACAAGGCAGAAGCGTGACCAACATCACATCGATCCCCCTTGGAACCAAACACATGAGCCACATGTGCAACTACTAGGTGTTACTGCACGCTGCCGCAGAAGTTAAAACGTCCGATCCTGAGGTGATCATTTCCCTTCATTTTCTGATCTCTGCCGTCAGATGGCGACATGCTGGTGTAACACAGCGTCATCTGGTAACATTGTTCAGCTTCTTGCAGGAAGATACTCAATAGAAAGCAGCGGTACTGTCATTGTCATATATGTATTATATTAACATCTATCTTACATAAAAGTGTAGTAAATCCTATAAGGCACTTAATAAACGTTATTTTCCTATATAATAAATGACCAGACATTGGAAGTAGGGTATCAGTATACACCCAACTGCTGGAGATCAATTTGTAAAAGTATGTACAGTAGATTTCATACATAATATCAAGTTATTGACCTGCTGAGCCGCTGAAACAAACCAGTGGATATAAAATTCCTTTAATTCTGCATTAATGAGATTATCAAAAATTCTGGATCATTGGATAGATTTTATTTGCATCCCTAGAAGCCGTTCTATAGGAAAACAATTGGAGTCATAATCTTTGTGCTCGTTCTCTTCACCATGGTGATCGTGACGTCCGCAATGTAATGGATATGGTGTCACATGACAATGGATCAGGTCTGTTTTGGCATCGCCGTCAGTCACATGACTCCATGCAATAAACATGAATGCAGGAAAACCTCGGCCGGGGAGAAAGGTTCTTGTTTAGCGCAATTTTTTCTATATTAATTTTGATATTTTTTCACAGATCAGTGAAATGACAGCAAAGATCATTGAGTGGTCGACGTTGGTCCTCATTCTGGTGAATGTATTGAGCTACTATCAGAATATGCAGGTCAGTAGACATCACCTCCTGATAGAGAGGAATCCCAAGCAGGAGACCCCCCTCTATATCCATTATATTCCCAGGGTTATTATATCAAAACACGTTATTAAGAATTTATTGGGAAGTTAAGGGTAAATTAGTGATTAGATCCATAAGATTTGCTCTAACCTCTGTCTCCTTGTTTTCTAGACCTACTATTATCCAATAACTCACCGGATTAATGCTTGCATTGCATTCGGGTTTGGCAGCCTTTACAACCTTTGGCAGTCCATAGTCCTCTACAAAGTGCCCGAAAGCCGAAGAGTCATCAGCCATTTCAGACTGGCGTCCTGCATAATGACCGTGACCTTAATAGCTCCATGTATCCTTTCTTAAATAATATTTGAATGGAATCCAACCGTCCTTGTCTTTAGGTTCACATTTAGAAAACGTCCGATCCTGAGGTGATAATTTCCCTTCATTTTCTGATCTCTGCCGTCAGATGGCGACATGCTGGTGTAACACAGCGTCATCTGGTAACATTGTTCAGCTTCTTGCAGGAAGATACTGAATAGAAAGCAGCGGTACTGTCATTGTCATATATGTATTATATTAACATTTATCTTACATAAAAGTGTAGTAAATCCTATAAGACACTTAATAAACGTTATTTTCCTATATAATAAATGACCAGACATTGGAAGTAGGGTATCAGTATACACCCAACTGCTGGAGATCAATGTGTAAAAGTATGTACAGTAGATTTCATACATAATATCAAGTTATTGACCTGCTGAGCCGCTGAAACAAACCAGTGGATATAAAATTCCTTTAATTCTGCATTAATGAGATTATCAAAAATTCTGGATCATTGGATAGATTTTATTTGCACCCCTAGAAGCCGTTCTATAGGAAAACAATTGGAGTCATAATCTTTGTGCTCGTTCTCTGCACCATGGTGATCGTGACATCCGCAATGTAATGGATATGGTGTCACATGACAATGGGTCAGGTCTGTTTTGGCATCACCGTCAGTCACATGACTCCATGCAATAAACATGAATGCAGGAAAACCTCGGCCGGGGAGAAAAGTTCTTGTTTAGCGCAATTTTTTCTATATTAATTTTGATATTTTTTCACAGATCAGTGAAATGACAGCAAAGATCATAGAGTGGTCGACGTTGGTCCTCATTCTGGTGAATGTATTCAGCTACTATCAGAATATGCCGGTCAGTAGATGTCACCTCATTATCTCCTTGTATACCAGACCTCGTAATAACATTATTATTCATCTCTACAATCATGGGGTTTATAATGTGGATATGTGTTTCTTTTCTTAGAGTTTATCTATAACAATTACCTGGAAAAGCTTCACCATCTCCAAGAGGGAGAAGAACCAGAACTCTGGAGTATAGAGAGGACCATCGTGGACGGTGACGTGAGATGGTGTCATCTGACCACACACTTGAAACCACAAATACACAAGATCCAGCCCTAATCTTCTATGTCGGACCTGACAAAAATAAAAATAAAGGTGAGGTTAATTTGTTGTATGTCCTAAATCACATGTATATAGATGGCAGGTAGAGAATATACAATATCCAATCCAAACACTATTAAAAGGGGATCCCCACATAAATGTTAGGAAATAACCAGTCCACTACCCACTCTCTGCCTCCTTAGACCTTGCCCAGACAATGGTGACTACTACCACTGGGTTTTGCTGTTATGTTCAATACTGTCTCCATTATCATCTAAAAATGTTTTAGAAATATTAGAAGAATTGTACATATAGTTACAAGTTTACTTTCTCCGTCTTCCAGTTTTATACAATGAGGTGGAATGGCGTGCCACAGCCAAGCAGATATCACATCCCAAACTGTAGAAGATCTAGAAATGGCGACCAAGTGTTAAGACATCCACCACCTCCAACCTTACTCCCAAATATAATCTTACATCAGGGAGAGAGAACTACAAGAACCGTTTATAAACAGCAAGAAGAGGAGGGTTGTCACTTAGAAGATGACAAGGGCGATCTCCGCCTCTGAGAACGACCAACCCTGCCATGGCGATGCTTGCGCCGACCGTGCCTGCGCCCACCTCCAGATCTACGTTTCCTCCCCCTTCTCGACGACTCCTTTGCCGAACCTGAAACAGAAAAGTCGGACAAGGCAGAAGCGTGACCAACATCACATCGATCCCCCTTGGAACCAAACACATGAGCCACATGTGCAACTACTAGGTGTTACTGCACGCTGCCGCAGAAGTTAAAACGTCCGATCCTGAGGTGATCATTTCCCTTCATTTTCTGATCTCTGCCGTCAGATGGCGACATGCTGGTGTAACACAGCGTCATCTGGTAACATTGTTCAGCTTCTTGCAGGAAGATACTCAATAGAAAGCAGCGGTACTGTCATTGTCATATATGTATTATATTAACATCTATCTTACATAAAAGTGTAGTAAATCCTATAAGGCACTTAATAAACATTATTTTCCTATATAATAAATGACCAGACATTGGAAGTAGGGTATCAGTAAACACCCAACTGCTGGAGATCAATGTGTAAAAGTATGTACAGTAGATTTCATACATAATATCAAGTTATTGACCTGCTGAGCCGCTGAAACAAACCAGTGGATATAAAATTCCTTTAATTCTGCATTAATGAGATTATCAAAAATTCTGGATCATTGGATAGATTTTATTTGCATCCCTAGAAGCCGTTCTATAGGAAAACAATTGGAGTCATAATCTTTGTGCTCGTTCTCTGCACCATGGTGATCGTGACGTCCGCAATGTAATGGATATGGTGTCACATGACAATGGATCAGGTCTGTTTTGGCATCGCCGTCAGTCACATGACTCCATGCAATAAACATGAATGCAGGAAAACCTCGGCTGGGGAGACATGTTCTTGTTTAGCGCAATTTTTTCTATATTAATTTTGATATTTTTTCACAGATCAGTGAAATGACAGCAAAGATCATTGAGTGGTCGACGTTGGTCCTCATTCTGGTGAATGTATTGAGCTACTATCAGAATATGCAGGTCAGTAGACATCACCTCCTGATAGAGAGGAATCCCAAGCAGGAGACCCCCCTCTATATCCATTATATTCCCAGGGTTATTATATCAAAACACGTTATTAAGAATTTATTGGGAAGTTAAGGGTAAATTAGTGATTAGATCCATAAGATTTGCTCTAACCTCTGTCTCCTTGTTTTCTAGACCTACTATTATCCAATAACTCACCGGATTAATGCTTGCATTGCATTCGGGTTTGGCAGCCTTTACAACCTTTGGCAGTCCATAGTCCTCTACAAAGTGCCCGAAAGCCGAAGAGTCATCAGCCATTTCAGACTGGCGTCCTGCATAATGACCGTGACCTTAATAGTTCCATGTATCCTTTTTAAATAATATTTGAATGGAATCCAACCGTCCTTGTCTTTAGGTTCACATTTAGAAAACGTCCGATCCTGAGGTGATAATTTCCCTTCATTTTCTGATCTCTGCCGTCAGATGGCGACATGCTGGTGTAACACAGCGTCATCTGGTAACATTGTTCAGCTTCTTGCAGGAAGATACTGAATAGAAAGCAGCGGTACTGTCATTGTCATATATGTATTATATTAACATTTATCTTACATAAAAGTGTAGTAAATCCTATAAGACACTTAATAAACGTTATTTTCCTATATAATAAATGACCAGACATTGGAAGTAGGGTATCAGTATACACCCAACTGCTGGAGATCAATGTGTAAAAGTATGTACAGTAGATTTCATACATAATATCAAGTTATTGACCTGCTGAGCCGCTGAAACAAACCAGTGGATATAAAATTCCTTTAATTCTGCATTAATGAGATTATCAAAAATTCTGGATCATTGGATAGATTTTATTTGCACCCCTAGAAGCCGTTCTATAGGAAAACAATTGGAGTCATAATCTTTGTGCTCGTTCTCTGCACCATGGTGATCGTGACATCCGCAATGTAATGGATATGGTGTCACATGACAATGGGTCAGGTCTGTTTTGGCATCACCGTCAGTCACATGACTCCATGCAATAAACATGAATGCAGGAAAACCTCGGCCGGGGAGAAAAGTTCTTGTTTAGCGCAATTTTTTCTATATTAATTTTGATATTTTTTCACAGATCAGTGAAATGACAGCAAAGATCATTGAGTGGTCGACGTTGGTCCTCATTCTGGTGAATGTATTGAGCTACTATCAGAATATGCCGGTCAGTAGATGTCACATCATTATCTCCTTGTATACCAGACCTCGTAATAACATTATTATTCATCTCTACAATCATGGGGTTTATAATGTGGATATGTGTTTCTTTTCTTAGAGTTTATCTATAACAATTACCTGGAAAAGCTTCACCATCTCCAAGAGGGAGAAGAACCAGAACTCTGGAGTATAGAGAGGACCATCGTGGACGGTGACGTGAGATGGTGTCATCTGACCACACACTTGAAACCACAAATACACAAGATCCAGCCCTAATCTTCTATGTCGGACCTGACAAAAATAAAAATAAAGGTGAGGTTAATTTGTTGTATGTCCTAAATCACATGTATATAGATGGCAGGTAGAGAATATACAATATCCAATCCAAACACTATTAAAAGGGGATCCCCACATAAATGTTAGGAAATAACCAGTCCACTACCCACTCTCTGCCTCCTTAGACCTTGCCCAGACAATGGTGACTACTACCACTGGGTTTTGCTGTTATGTTCAATACTGTCTCCATTATCATCTAAAAATGTTTTAGAAATATTAGAAGAATTGTACATATAGTTACAAGTTTACTTTCTCCGTCTTCCAGTTTTATACAATGAGGTGGAATGGCGTGCCACAGCCAAGCAGATATCACATCCCAAACTGTAGAAGATCTAGAAATGGCGACCAAGTGTTAAGACATCCACCACCTCCAACCTTACTCCCAAATATAATCTTACATCAGGGAGAGAGAACTACAAGAACCGTTTATAAACAGCAAGAAGAGGAGGGTTGTCGCTTAGAAGATGACAAGGGCGATCTCCGCCTCTGAGAACGACCAACCCTGCCATGGCGATGCTTGCGCCGACCGTGCCTGCGCCCACCTCCAGATCTACGTTTCCTCCCTCTTCTCGACGACTCCTTTGCCGAACCTGAAACAGAAAAGACGGACAAGGCAGAAGCGTGACCAACATCACATCGATCCCCCTTGGAACCAAACACATGAGCCACATGTGCAACTACTAGGTGTTACTGCACGCTGCCGCAGAAGTTAAAACGTCCGATCCTGAGGTGATCATTTCCCTTCATTTTCTGATCTCTGCCGTCAGATGGCGACATGCTGGTGTAACACAGCGTCATCTGGTAACATTGTTCAGCTTCTTGCAGGAAGATACTCAATAGAAAGCAGCGGTACTGTCATTGTCATATATGTATTATATTAACATCTATCTTACATAAAAGTGTAGTAAATCCTATAAGGCACTTAATAAACGTTATTTTCCTATATAATAAATGACCAGACATTGGAAGTAGGGTATCAGTATACACCCAACTGCTGGAGATCAATTTGTAAAAGTATGTACAGTAGATTTCATACATAATATCAAGTTATTGACCTGCTGAGCCGCTGAAACAAACCAGTGGATATAAAATTCCTTTAATTCTGCATTAATGAGATTATCAAAAATTCTGGATCATTGGATAGATTTTATTTGCATCCCTAGAAGCCGTTCTATAGGAAAACAATTGGAGTCATAATCTTTGTGCTCGTTCTCTTCACCATGGTGATCGTGACGTCCGCAATGTAATGGATATGGTGTCACATGACAATGGATCAGGTCTGTTTTGGCATCGCCGTCAGTCACATGACTCCATGCAATAAACATGAATGCAGGAAAACCTCGGCCGGGGAGAAAGGTTCTTGTTTAGCGCAATTTTTTCTATATTAATTTTGATATTTTTTCACAGATCAGTGAAATGACAGCAAAGATCATTGAGTGGTCGACGTTGGTCCTCATTCTGGTGAATGTATTGAGCTACTATCAGAATATGCAGGTCAGTAGACATCACCTCCTGATAGAGAGGAATCCCAAGCAGGAGACCCCCCTCTATATCCATTATATTCCCAGGGTTATTATATCAAAACACGTTATTAAGAATTTATTGGGAAGTTAAGGGTAAATTAGTGATTAGATCCATAAGATTTGCTCTAACCTCTGTCTGCTTGTTTTCTAGACCTACTATTATCCAATAACTCACCGGATTAATGCTTGCATTGCATTCGGGTTTGGCAGCCTTTACAACCTTTGGCAGTCTATAGTCCTCTACAAAGTGCCCGAAAGCCGAAGAGTCATCAGCCATTTCAGACTGGCGTCCTGCATAATGACCGTGACCTTAATAGTTCCATGTATCCTTTCTTAAATAATATTTGAATGGAATCCAACCGTCCTTGTCTTTAGGTTCACATTTAGAAAACGTCCGATCCTGAGGTGATAATTTCCCTTCATTTTCTGATCTCTGCCGTCAGATGGCGACATGCTGGTGTAACACAGCGTCATCTGGTAACATTGTTCAGCTTCTTGCAGGAAGATACTCAATAGAAAGCAGCGGTACTGTCATTGTCATATATGTATTATATTAACATTTATCTTACATAAAAGTGTAGTAAATCCTATAAGACACTTAATAAACGTTATTTTCCTATATAATAAATGACCAGACATTGGAAGTAGGGTATCAGTATACACCCAACTACTGGAGATCAATGTGTAAAAGTATGTACAGTAGATTTCATACATAATATCAAGTTATTGACCTGCTGAGCCGCTGAAACAAACCAGTGGATATAAAATTCCTTTAATTCTGCATTAATGAGATTATCAAAAATTCTGGATCATTGGATAGATTTTATTTGCACCCCTAGAAGCCGTTCTATAGGAAAACAATTGGAGTCATAATCTTTGTGCTCGTTCTCTGCACCATGGTGATCGTGACATCCGCAATGTAATGGATATGGTGTCACATGACAATGGGTCAGGTCTGTTTTGGCATCACCGTCAGTCACATGACTCCATGCAATAAACATGAATGCAGGAAAACCTCGGCCGGGGAGAAAAGTTCTTGTTTAGCGCAATTTTTTCTATATTAATTTTGATATTTTTTCACAGATCAGTGAAATGACAGCAAAGATCATAGAGTGGTCGACGTTGGTCCTCATTCTGGTGAATGTATTCAGCTACTATCAGAATATGCCGGTCAGTAGATGTCACCTCATTATCTCCTTGTATACCAGACCTCGTAATAACATTATTATTCATCTCTACAATCATGGGGTTTATAATGTGGATATGTGTTTCTTTTCTTAGAGTTTATCTATAACAATTACCTGGAAAAGCTTCACCATCTCCAAGAGGGAGAAGAACCAGAACTCTGGAGTATAGAGAGGACCATCGTGGACGGTGACGTGAGATGGTGTCATCTGACCACACACTTGAAACCACAAATACACAAGATCCAGCCCTAATCTTCTATGTCGGACCTGACAAAAATAAAAATAAAGGTGAGGTTAATTTGTTGTATGTCCTAAATCACATGTATATAGATGGCAGGTAGAGAATATACAATATCCAATCCAAACACTATTAAAAGGGGATCCCCACATAAATGTTAGGAAATAACCAGTCCACTACCCACTCTCTGCCTCCTTAGACCTTGCCCAGACAATGGTGACTACTACCACTGGGTTTTGCTGTTATGTTCAATACTGTCTCCATTATCATCTAAAAATGTTTTAGAAATATTAGAAGAATTGTACATATAGTTACAAGTTTACTTTCTCCGTCTTCCAGTTTTATACAATGAGGTGGAATGGCGTGCCACAGCCAAGCAGATATCACATCCCAAACTGTAGAAGATCTAGAAATGGCGACCAAGTGTTAAGACATCCACCACCTCCAACCTTACTCCCAAATATAATCTTACATCAGGGAGAGAGAACTACAAGAACCGTTTATAAACAGCAAGAAGAGGAGGGTTGTCGCTTAGAAGATGACAAGGGCGATCTCCGCCTCTGAGAACGACCAACCCTGCCATGGCGATGCTTGCGCCGACCGTGCCTGCGCCCACCTCCAGATCTACGTTTCCTCCCCCTTCTCGACGACTCCTTTGCCGAACCTGAAACAGAAAAGTCGGACAAGGCAGAAGCGTGACCAACATCACATCGATCCCCCTTGGAACCAAACACATGAGCCACATGTGCAACTACTAGGTGTTACTGCACGCTGCCGCAGAAGTTAAAACGTCCGATCCTGAGGTGATCATTTCCCTTCATTTTCTGATCTCTGCCGTCAGATGGCGACATGCTGGTGTAACACAGCGTCATCTGGTAACATTGTTCAGCTTCTTGCAGGAAGATACTCAATAGAAAGCAGCGGTACTGTCATTGTCATATATGTATTATATTAACATCTATCTTACATAAAAGTGTAGTAAATCCTATAAGGCACTTAATAAACATTATTTTCCTATATAATAAATGACCAGACATTGGAAGTAGGGTATCAGTAAACACCCAACTGCTGGAGATCAATGTGTAAAAGTATGTACAGTAGATTTCATACATAATATCAAGTTATTGACCTGCTGAGCCGCTGAAACAAACCAGTGGATATAAAATTCCTTTAATTCTGCATTAATGAGATTATCAAAAATTCTGGATCATTGGATAGATTTTATTTGCATCCCTAGAAGCCGTTCTATAGGAAAACAATTGGAGTCATAATCTTTGTGCTCGTTCTCTGCACCATGGTGATCGTGACGTCCGCAATGTAATGGATATGGTGTCACATGACAATGGATCAGGTCTGTTTTGGCATCGCCGTCAGTCACATGACTCCATGCAATAAACATGAATGCAGGAAAACCTCGGCCGGGGAGAAAGGTTCTTGTTTAGCGCAATTTTTTCTATATTAATTTTGATATTTTTTCACAGATCAGTGAAATGACAGCAAAGATCATTGAGTGGTCGACGTTGGTCCTCATTCTGGTGAATGTATTGAGCTACTATCAGAATATGCAGGTCAGTAGACATCACCTCCTGATAGAGAGGAATCCCAAGCAGGAGACCCCCCTCTATATCCATTATATTCCCAGGGTTATTATATCAAAACACGTTATTAAGAATTTATTGGGAAGTTAAGGGTAAATTAGTGATTAGATCCATAAGATTTGCTCTAACCTCTGTCTGCTTGTTTTCTAGACCTACTATTATCCAATAACTCACCGGATTAATGCTTGCATTGCATTCGGGTTTGGCAGCCTTTACAACCTTTGGCAGTCCATAGTCCTCTACAAAGTGCCCGAAAGCCGAAGAGTCATCAGCCATTTCAGACTGGCGTCCTGCATAATGACCGTGACCTTAATAGTTCCATGTATCCTTTCTTAAATAATATTTGAATGGAATCCAACCGTCCTTGTCTTTAGGTTCACATTTAGAAAACGTCCGATCCTGAGGTGATAATTTCCCTTCATTTTCTGATCTCTGCCGTCAGATGGCGACATGCTGGTGTAACACAGCGTCATCTGGTAACATTGTTCAGCTTCTTGCAGGAAGATACTGAATAGAAAGCAGCGGTACTGTCATTGTCATATATGTATTATATTAACATTTATCTTACATAAAAGTGTAGTAAATCCTATAAGACACTTAATAAACGTTATTTTCCTATATAATAAATGACCAGACATTGGAAGTAGGGTATCAGTATACACCCAACTGCTGGAGATCAATGTGTAAAAGTATGTACAGTAGATTTCATACATAATATCAAGTTATTGACCTGCTGAGCCGCTGAAACAAACCAGTGGATATAAAATTCCTTTAATTCTGCATTAATGAGATTATCAAAAATTCTGGATCATTGGATAGATTTTATTTGCACCCCTAGAAGCCGTTCTATAGGAAAACAATTGGAGTCATAATCTTTGTGCTCGTTCTCTGCACCATGGTGATCGTGACATCCGCAATGTAATGGATATGGTGTCACATGACAATGGGTCAGGTCTGTTTTGGCATCACCGTCAGTCACATGACTCCATGCAATAAACATGAATGCAGGAAAACCTCGGCCGGGGAGAAAAGTTCTTGTTTAGCGCAATTTTTTCTATATTAATTTTGATATTTTTTCACAGATCAGTGAAATGACAGCAAAGATCATAGAGTGGTCGACGTTGGTCCTCATTCTGGTGAATGTATTCAGCTACTATCAGAATATGCCGGTCAGTAGATGTCACCTCATTATCTCCTTGTATACCAGACCTCGTAATAACATTATTATTCATCTCTACAATCATGGGGTTTATAATGTGGATATGTGTTTCTTTTCTTAGAGTTTATCTATAACAATTACCTGGAAAAGCTTCACCATCTCCAAGAGGGAGAAGAACCAGAACTCTGGAGTATAGAGAGGACCATCGTGGACGGTGACGTGAGATGGTGTCATCTGACCACACACTTGAAACCACAAATACACAAGATCCAGCCCTAATCTTCTATGTCGGACCTGACAAAAATAAAAATAAAGGTGAGGTTAATTTGTTGTATGTCCTAAATCACATGTATATAGATGGCAGGTAGAGAATATACAATATCCAATCCAAACACTATTAAAAGGGGATCCCCACATAAATGTTAGGAAATAACCAGTCCACTACCCACTCTCTGCCTCCTTAGACCTTGCCCAGACAATGGTGACTACTACCACTGGGTTTTGCTGTTATGTTCAATACTGTCTCCATTATCATCTAAAAATGTTTTAGAAATATTAGAAGAATTGTACATATAGTTACAAGTTTACTTTCTCCGTCTTCCAGTTTTATACAATGAGGTGGAATGGCGTGCCA
Source organism: Rhinoderma darwinii (assembly GCF_050947455.1). Classification (NCBI taxonomy): domain Eukaryota; kingdom Metazoa; phylum Chordata; class Amphibia; order Anura; family Rhinodermatidae; genus Rhinoderma; species Rhinoderma darwinii. The sequence continues at coordinate 405,723 of NW_027461836.1, forward strand.
CAGCCAAGCAGATATCACATCCCAAACTGTAGAAGATCTAGAAATGGCGACCAAGTGTTAAGACATCCACCACCTCCAACCTTACTCCCAAATATAATCTTACATCAGGGAGAGAGAACTACAAGAACCGTTTATAAACAGCAAGAAGAGGAGGGCTGTCGCTTAGAAGATGACAAGGGCGATCTCCGCCTCTGAGAACGACCAACCCTGCCATGGCGATGCTTGCGCCGACCGTGCCTGCGCCCACCTCCAGATCTACGTTTCCTCCCTCTTCTCGACGACTCCTTTGCCGAACCTGAAACAGAAAAGACGGACAAGGCAGAAGCGTGACCAACATCACATCGATCCCCCTTGGAACCAAACACATGAGCCACATGTGCAACTACTAGGTGTTACTGCACGCTGCCGCAGAAGTTAAAACGTCCGATCCTGAGGTGATCATTTCCCTTCATTTTCTGATCTCTGCCGTCAGATGGCGACATGCTGGTGTAACACAGCGTCATCTGGTAACATTGTTCAGGTTCTTGCAGGAAGATACTCAATAGAAAGCAGCGGTACTGTCATTGTCATATATGTATTATATTAACATCTATCTTACATAAAAGTGTAGTAAATCCTATAAGGCACTTAATAAACGTTATTTTCCTATATAATAAATGACCAGACATTGGAAGTAGGGTATCAGTATACACCCAACTGCTGGAGATCAATGTGTAAAAGTATGTACAGTAGATTTCATACATAATATCAAGTTATTGACCTGCTGAGCCGCTGAAACAAACCAGTGGATATAAAATTCCTTTAATTCTGCATTAATGAGATTATCAAAAATTCTGGATCATTGGATAGATTTTATTTGCATCCCTAGAAGCCGTTCTATAGGAAAACAATTGGAGTCATAATCTTTGTGCTCGTTCTCTGCACCATGGTGATCGTGACGTCCGCAATGTAATGGATATGGTGTCACATGACAATGGATCAGGTCTGTTTTGGCATCGCCGTCAGTCACATGACTCCATGCAATAAACATGAATGCAGGAAAACCTCGGCCGGGGAGAAAGGTTCTTGTTTAGCGCAATTTTTTCTATATTAATTTTGATATTTTTTCACAGATCAGTGAAATGACAGCAAAGATCATTGAGTGGTCGACGTTGGTCCTCATTCTGGTGAATGTATTGAGCTACTATCAGAATATGCAGGTCAGTAGACATCACCTCCTGATAGAGAGGAATCCCAAGCAGGAGACCCCCCTCTATATCCATTATATTCCCAGGGTTATTATATCAAAACACGTTATTAAGAATTTATTGGGAAGTTAAGGGTAAATTAGTGATTAGATCCATAAGATTTGCTCTAACCTCTGTCTGCTTGTTTTCTAGACCTACTATTATCCAATAACTCACCGGATTAATGCTTGCATTGCATTCGGGTTTGGCAGCCTTTACAACCTTTGGCAGTCCATAGTCCTCTACAAAGTGCCCGAAAGCCGAAGAGTCATCAGCCATTTCAGACTGGCGTCCTGCATAATGACCGTGACCTTAATAGTTCCATGTATCCTTTCTTAAATAATATTTGAATGGAATCCAACCGTCCTTGCCTTTAGGTTCACATTTAGAAAACGTCCGATCCTGAGGTGATAATTTCCCTTCATTTTCTGATCTCTGCCGTCAGATGGCGACATGCTGGTGTAACACAGCGTCATCTGGTAACATTGTTCAGCTTCTTGCAGGAAGATACTGAATAGAAAGCAGCGGTACTGTCATTGTCATATATGTATTATATTAACATTTATCTTACATAAAAGTGTAGTAAATCCTATAAGACACTTAATAAACGTTATTTTCCTATATAATAAATGACCAGACATTGGAAGTAGGGTATCAGTATACACCCAACTGCTGGAGATCAATGTGTAAAAGTATGTACAGTAGATTTCATACATAATATCAAGTTATTGACCTGCTGAGCCGCTGAAACAAACCAGTGGATATAAAATTCCTTTAATTCTGCATTAATGAGATTATCAAAAATTCTGGATCATTGGATAGATTTTATTTGCACCCCTAGAAGCCGTTCTATAGGAAAACAATTGGAGTCATAATCTTTGTGCTCGTTCTCTGCACCATGGTGATCGTGACATCCGCAATGTAATGGATATGGTGTCACATGACAATGGGTCAGGTCTGTTTTGGCATCACCGTCAGTCACATGACTCCATGCAATAAACATGAATGCAGGAAAACCTCGGCCGGGGAGAAAAGTTCTTGTTTAGCGCAATTTTTTCTATATTAATTTTGATATTTTTTCACAGATCAGTGAAATGACAGCAAAGATCATAGAGTGGTCGACGTTGGTCCTCATTCTGGTGAATGTATTCAGCTACTATCAGAATATGCCGGTCAGTAGATGTCACCTCATTATCTCCTTGTATACCAGACCTCGTAATAACATTATTATTCATCTCTACAATCATGGGGTTTATAATGTGGATATGTGTTTCTTTTCTTAGAGTTTATCTATAACAATTACCTGGAAAAGCTTCACCATCTCCAAGAGGGAGAAGAACCAGAACTCTGGAGTATAGAGAGGACCATCGTGGACGGTGACGTGAGATGGTGTCATCTGACCACACACTTGAAACCACAAATACACAAGATCCAGCCCTAATCTTCTATGTCGGACCTGACAAAAATAAAAATAAAGGTGAGGTTAATTTGTTGTATGTCCTAAATCACATGTATATAGATGGCAGGTAGAGAATATACAATATCCAATCCAAACACTATTAAAAGGGGATCCCCACATAAATGTTAGGAAATAACCAGTCCACTACCCACTCTCTGCCTCCTTAGACCTTGCCCAGACAATGGTGACTACTACCACTGGGTTTTGCTGTTATGTTCAATACTGTCTCCATTATCATCTAAAAATGTTTTAGAAATATTAGAAGAATTGTACATATAGTTACAAGTTTACTTTCTCCGTCTTCCAGTTTTATACAATGAGGTGGAATGGCGTGCCACAGCCAAGCAGATATCACATCCCAAACTGTAGAAGATCTAGAAATGGCGACCAAGTGTTAAGACATCCACCACCTCCAACCTTACTCCCAAATATAATCTTACATCAGGGAGAGAGAACTACAAGAACCGTTTATAAACAGCAAGAAGAGGAGGGTTGTCGCTTAGAAGATGACAAGGGCGATCTCCGCCTCTGAGAACGACCAACCCTGCCATGGCGATGCTTGCACCGACCGTGCCTGCGCCCACCTCCAGATCTACGTTTCCTCCCTCTTCTCGACGACTCCTTTGCCGAACCTGAAACAGAAAAGTCGGACAAGGCAGAAGCGTGACCAACATCACATCGATCCCCCTTGGAACCAAACACATGAGCCACATGTGCAACTACTAGGTGTTACTGCACGCTGCCGCAGAAGTTAAAACGTCCGATCCTGAGGTGATCATTTCCCTTCATTTTCTGATCTCTGCCGTCAGATGGCGACATGCTGGTGTAACACAGCGTCATCTGGTAACATTGTTCAGCTTCTTGCAGGAAGATACTCAATAGAAAGCAGCGGTACTGTCATTGTCATATATGTATTATATTAACATCTATCTTACATAAAAGTGTAGTAAATCCTATAAGGCACTTAATAAACGTTATTTTCCTATATAATAAATGACCAGACATTGGAAGTAGGGTATCAGTAAACACCCAACTGCTGGAGATCAATGTGTAAAAGTATGTACAGTAGATTTCATACATAATATCAAGTTATTGACCTGCTGAGCCGCTGAAACAAACCAGTGGATATAAAATTCCTTTAATTCTGCATTAATGAGATTATCAAAAATTCTGGATCATTGGATAGATTTTCTTTGCATCCCTAGAAGCCGTTCTATAGGAAAACAATTGGAGTCATAATCTTTGTGCTCGTTCTCTGCACCATGGTGATCGTGACGTCCGCAATGTAATGGATATGGTGTCACATGACAATGGATCAGGTCTGTTTTGGCATCGCCGTCAGTCACATGACTCCATGCAATAAACATGAATGCAGGAAAACCTCGGCTGGGGAGACATGTTCTTGTTTAGCGCAATTTTTTCTATATTAATTTTGATATTTTTTCACAGATCAGTGAAATGACAGCAAAGATCATTGAGTGGTCGACGTTGGTCCTCATTCTGGTGAATGTATTGAGCTACTATCAGAATATGCAGGTCAGTAGACATCACCTCCTGATAGAGAGGAATCCCAAGCAGGAGACCCCCCTCTATATCCATTATATTCCCAGGGTTATTATATCAAAACACGTTATTAAGAATTTATTGGGAAGTTAAGGGTAAATTAGTGATTAGATCCATAAGATTTGCTCTAACCTCTGTCTGCTTGTTTTCTAGACCTACTATTATCCAATAACTCACCGGATTAATGCTTGCATTGCATTCGGGTTTGGCAGCCTTTACAACCTTTGGCAGTCCATAGTCCTCTACAAAGTGCCCGAAAGCCGAAGAGTCATCAGCCATTTCAGACTGGCGTCCTGCATAATGACCGTGACCTTAATAGTTCCATGTATCCTTTCTTAAATAATATTTGAATGGAATCCAACCGTCCTTGCCTTTAGGTTCACATTTAGAAAACGTCCGATCCTGAGGTGATAATTTCCCTTCATTTTCTGATCTCTGCCGTCAGATGGCGACATGCTGGTGTAACACAGCGTCATCTGGTAACATTGTTCAGCTTCTTGCAGGAAGATACTGAATAGAAAGCAGCGGTACTGTCATTGTCATATATGTATTATATTAACATTTATCTTACATAAAAGTGTAGTAAATCCTATAAGACACTTAATAAACGTTATTTTCCTATATAATAAATGACCAGACATTGGAAGTAGGGTATCAGTATACACCCAACTGCTGGAGATCAATGTGTAAAAGTATGTACAGTAGGTTTCATACATAATATCAAGTTATTGACCTGCTGAGCCGCTGAAACAAACCAGTGGATATAAAATTCCTTTAATTCTGCATTAATGAGATTATCAAAAATTCTGGATCATTGGATAGATTTTATTTGCACCCCTAGAAGCCGTTCTATAGGAAAACAATTGGAGTCATAATCTTTGTGCTCGTTCTCTGCACCATGGTGATCGTGACATCCGCAATGTAATGGATATGGTGTCACATGACAATGGGTCAGGTCTGTTTTGGCATCACCGTCAGTCACATGACTCCATGCAATAAACATGAATGCAGGAAAACCTCGGCCGGGGAGAAAAGTTCTTGTTTAGCGCAATTTTTTCTATATTAATTTTGATATTTTTTCACAGATCAGTGAAATGACAGCAAAGATCATAGAGTGGTCGACGTTGGTCCTCATTCTGGTGAATGTATTCAGCTACTATCAGAATATGCCGGTCAGTAGATGTCACCTCATTATCTCCTTGTATACCAGACCTCGTAATAACATTATTATTCATCTCTACAATCATGGGGTTTATAATGTGGATATGTGTTTCTTTTCTTAGAGTTTATCTATAACAATTACCTGGAAAAGCTTCACCATCTCCAAGAGGGAGAAGAACCAGAACTCTGGAGTATAGAGAGGACCATCGTGGACGGTGACGTGAGATGGTGTCATCTGACCACACACTTGAAACCACAAATACACAAGATCCAGCCCTAATCTTCTATGTCGGACCTGACAAAAATAAAAATAAAGGTGAGGTTAATTTGTTGTATGTCCTAAATCACATGTATATAGATGGCAGGTAGAGAATATACAATATCCAATCCAAACACTATTAAAAGGGGATCCCCACATAAATGTTAGGAAATAACCAGTCCACTACCCACTCTCTGCCTCCTTAGACCTTGCCCAGACAATGGTGACTACTACCACTGGGTTTTGCTGTTATGTTCAATACTGTCTCCATTATCATCTAAAAATGTTTTAGAAATATTAGAAGAATTGTACATATAGTTACAAGTTTACTTTCTCCGTCTTCCAGTTTTATACAATGAGGTGGAATGGCGTGCCACAGCCAAGCAGATATCACATCCCAAACTGTAGAAGATCTAGAAATGGCGACCAAGTGTTAAGACATCCACCACCTCCAACCTTACTCCCAAATATAATCTTACATCAGGGAGAGAGAACTACAAGAACCGTTTATAAACAGCAAGAAGAGGAGGGTTGTCGCTTAGAAGATGACAAGGGCGATCTCCGCCTCTGAGAACGACCAACCCTGCCATGGCGATGCTTGCGCCGACCGTGCCTGCGCCCACCTCCAGATCTACGTTTCCTCCCTCTTCTCGACGACTCCTTTGCCGAACCTGAAACAGAAAAGACGGACAAGGCAGAAGCGTGACCAACATCACATCGATCCCCCTTGGAACCAAACACATGAGCCACATGTGCAACTACTAGGTGTTACTGCACGCTGCCGCAGAAGTTAAAACGTCCGATCCTGAGGTGATCATTTCCCTTCATTTTCTGATCTCTGCCGTCAGATGGCGACATGCTGGTGTAACACAGCGTCATCTGGTAACATTGTTCAGCTTCTTGCAGGAAGATACTCAATAGAAAGCAGCGGTACTGTCATTGTCATATATGTATTATATTAACATCTATCTTACATAAAAGTGTAGTAAATCCTATAAGGCACTTAATAAACGTTATTTTCCTATATAATAAATGACCAGACATTGGAAGTAGGGTATCAGTAAACACCCAACTGCTGGAGATCAATGTGTAAAAGTATGTACAGTAGATTTCATACATAATATCAAGTTATTGACCTGCTGAGCCGCTGAAACAAACCAGTGGATATAAAATTCCTTTAATTCTGCATTAATGAGATTATCAAAAATTCTGGATCATTGGATAGATTTTATTTGCATCCCTAGAAGCCGTTCTATAGGAAAACAATTGGAGTCATAATCTTTGTGCTCGTTCTCTGCACCATGGTGATCGTGACGTCCGCAATGTAATGGATATGGTGTCACATGACAATGGATCAGGTCTGTTTTGGCATCGCCGTCAGTCACATGACTCCATGCAATAAACATGAATGCAGGAAAACCTCGGCTGGGGAGACATGTTCTTGTTTAGCGCAATTTTTTCTATATTAATTTTGATATTTTTTCACAGATCAGTGAAATGACAGCAAAGATCATTGAGTGGTCGACGTTGGTCCTCATTCTGGTGAATGTATTGAGCTACTATCAGAATATGCAGGTCAGTAGACGTCACCTCATTATCTCCTCGTATACCGAACCTCGTAATAACATTATTATTAATCTCTACAATCATGGGGTATGTAATGTGGATATGTGTTTCTTTTCTTAGAGTTTATCTAAAACAATTACCTGGAAAAGCTTCACCATCTCCAAGAGGCAGAAGAACCAGGACTCTGGAGTATAGAGAGGACCATCGTGGACGGTGACGTGAGACGGTTTCATCTGACCACTCACGCCAATCCACAAATACACAAGATCCAGCCCTAATCTTCCATGTCAGACATGACAAAAATAAAAGTGAGGTCAATGTGTTGCGTGTCCTAAATCACATGTATATAGATGGCAGGTAGAGAATATACAATATCCAATCCAAACACTATTAACCCCTTAATGACCGGGCCTGAAAAGACCTTAATGACCAGCTAAATTTTTCCGTTTTTGCCTCTCTGCGTTTCAGCAGTCATAACTTTTTTATTTTTTCATTGACGTGGCTGTATGAGGCCTTGTTTTATGCGAGAGAAATAGTATTTTATTTTTCCCACAGTTTGGGGGTAAAAAAAATTTTTTCGACGGCGTCAATATAGGAAAAAGCGATTCTCGGAATAGTTTTTTTGTTTCTTTTTTATCCCGTTCACGTTTCACGCTAAATAACCCGTTAGATTAATTCTTCAGGTTATTATGGTCGTGTAGATACCTAATATGCGTAGGTTTTTTGTTTTTATCTAGTGTAGGGGAAATAAAATGTATTTAATGCAAAATAAAGACTCTTTTTGGCACTTTTTTTATTTATTTATTTGTTTTGTTACTTTTTTTTTTTTAATCCCATCAAGGGATAACTTTATTTTTTACTTGTAATGTATTAGCATACTTCTGTACGCTAATACATTACACTGTGTCACTATGACACAGGCTGCTGATCGGGCAGCACATAGTGTGCCCGAACAGCAGGCACACGGAACAGACAGCCCTGGGGTCCTTTGTAGGTCCCCAGGACTGACTGCAGAGGGATTCCCCGGTGTTTGATCGCATCACTGGAATCCCGGTGATGCGATCAAAGAGGGAAATTCCCTTTGATATTGCCTCGGTCACGGACCGCGGTAATCAAAGGGTTACACAGCTGGGGTCCGAATGTTTGCCGACCCCAGCTGTGTTCAGGAGGCTGCTCTAAGATCAGGAGCTGTTAGTAACAGCTCCTGCTTAGAGGATGAGTGCTCACACGAGCGCTCATCAGCCTGATCTGCAGCAACGCCAAAATACGTCTCTGTAGATTAAGCACCTGCACCGCCTGACGTCAAAAGACAGTGGGCGGTCGGGAAGGTGTTAAAAGGGGATCCCCACATAAATATTAGGAAATAACCACTCCACTACCCACTCTCTGCCTCCTTAGACCTTACCCAGACAATGATGACTAATACCACAGGATTTAGCTGTTATGGTCACTACTGTCTCCGTTATCATCTAAAAATGTTTTCGAAATATTAGTAGATTTTTCCTTATAGTTACAGGTTTACTTTCTCCTGTTTCCAGTTTTATACAATGAGGTGGAATGGCGCGCCACAGCCAAGCAGTTATCACATCCCAAACTGCAGAAGATCTAGAGATGGCGACCAAGTGCCAAGACATCTACCAGCTTTAACCTTTCGCCAAAAACAATCTTATATCAGGTGGGAAAGAGCTACAAGAACCGTTTATAACCAGCGAACTCTACAGCGAGGTGGAATGGCACGTCAAAGCCGAGCAGGAACATCTCAAACTGCAGAGGCTCCAGAAATACAACAAAGTGCCGAGACGTCCACCACCTCCAACATTTCTCCCAAATATCATCTTACATCAGGGAGAAAGAACTAAATAGAACGTTTATAAACAGAAAGAAGAGGAGAGTTGTCGCTCAGAAGTTGACAAGGGCGATCTCCGCCTCTGATAACGACCAACTCTGTTATGGCGATGCTTGCGCCAACCGTGCCTGCACCCAACTCCAGATCTACGTTTCCTCCCTCTTCACGATGACTCCTTTGCCGAACCTAAAACAGAAAAGTCGGACAAGGCAGAAGAGTGACCAACAGTACACAGTACACTCAATAAAGGATACGGTTGTTGATGAATCTGCAGCCCTGGCTGATTCAAGTCTTCATCCTCTCCATATCTTGTCCTCTGATAGAGGCTGAGCCATGAAGCGCCCTCACTGCAGTGCCCCTGCGGCATGACCTCCGGAGCCGTCCCACCCCCATTGGAGCACGGCGGGCAGGTAGTGGTAGCACCATGCGCCGCCCGGCTGACAACAACCGGCGGCACTACACTCTGGCCGTTGCCCGAGTGAGAAGGGGGGAGGCGTGCAGCAAGGGGAGGGATGGTGGACTCACTGAGAGGGGTAGGGGAAGGGGGAACCACCCCCCCAGAGGATGTAGAAGGTGAGACAGGCCGGGCCCGACCTGTGTGCCTCCCCACGCTGACGGGAAGAGCAGCCCCTGCTGAGCGGGCAGCCCTGGGAAGGGGACTTGGGCTTAATCTAACGGGAGGGCAGGTAATTCGCTGCGGCCTACCTCTGGTCTCTCCAGCCGCAGGTCCAGGGGCCGTTGCAATAGCTTTACCATCTTTCTGTCTCAACAGGTCCTCCAGCCAGGTGGTGCCTTTGACTGACACCCGCTGGGCCACTTGCTGTAAGAACTCATCAGCCATGCTGGAAAGAAAAGGAAAGAGACAGAAGGAAAGAAAAGAAAAAATCTCCTCACCACTCGGAGTGCGACTACTAGGTGTTACTTCACGCTGCCGCAGAAGATGAAGAGGGGGCTCTGCCCTTGAACTTTACCCTATATCCCTTATGCCACTTATCCTTTAGCACCTTGGCCCAATCATGCTCCTGGTCATTTTTAAACTTATGTAACCACCTACTCCTCTTCCCTGCAGTCCCTGGCGCTCTCCCTATGCGGTTCAGCGCCATCAAAGATGTGTGTACTCATTTCCCCCAGAGCAGACGCCATTTTCTGTTAGCAGCATTCTGCTCTGTCTGATAGAGAAGAATCCCAAGCAGGAGACCCCCCTCTATATCCATTATGTCTCCGGGGTTATTATATCAGAACACGTTATTTAGGATTTATTGGGAAGTTCTGAGGGTAAATTAGTGATTAGTTCCATAAGACTTGCTGTAACCTCTGTCTGCTTGTTTTCTAGACCTCGGCCCGGGCGGAAAGTTCTTGCTTTGCGCAATTTTTAATGTATTCATTTTGATCTTTTTTCACAGATCAGTGAAATGACAGCAAAGATCATACAGTGGTCGACGTTGGTCCTCATTCTGGTGAATGTATTGAGCTACTATCAGAATATGCCAGTCAGTAGACGTCACCTCATTATCACCTCGTATACGGGACCTCGTAATAACATTATTATTCATCTCTACAATCATGGGGTTTATAATGTGGATATGTGTTTCTTTTCTTAGAGTTTATCTATAACAATTACCTGGAAAAGCTTCACCATCTCCAAGAGGGAGAAGAACCAGAACTCTGGAGTATAGAGAGGACCATCGTGGACGGTGATGTGAGACGGTTTCATCTGACCACACACCCCAAATCCACAAATACACAAGATCCAGCCCTAATCTTCCATGTCGGACCTGACAAAATAAAAATAAAGGTGAGGTCAATGTGTTGTATGTCCTAAATCACATGTATATAGATGGCAGGTAGAGAATATACAATATCCAATCCAAACACTATTAACCACTTCCCGCTTTTGGGCGTGACTTTACATCCAGATTCAAAGTGCATTCCCGCAATAGGGCGTACAGTCACGCCTTGTAGATGAAGCCGACACAGGAGTTGTGCGCGCTTCATCTTCAGAGGCTGTCAGCTGTAATACACAGCTGACATCCCGCTGCAACGGCGGCGATGGCTGTTAGCGCCGATCGCCGCCGTTTAACCCCTTCAATGCGGCTGTCAATGGTGTCCGCCACATTGAAGTGGTTGATAGAGGGAGGGGGCTTCCTCTGTGACCCACCCGCAATGGATCGCGGGTGGCGATGTTTTCTATGGCAACCAGGAAGCTGTCGCTAGGCTTCCTGGTTGCCCAGGTATGGAAGCCTACTAGATCCTGCCCGAGGCGCGACCTAATACGCTAACTGTCAGATGAAGAATGACAGTTACAATACGCTGCACTATATAAGTAGTGCAGCGTATTGTATCGGGGATCAGAAGACCAGATCTTCAAGTCCCTAGGTCAGTGTAAAAAAAAAAGTGAAATAGGTAAAAAAAAATGTTAAAGAAAAATAAATAAATAAATAAAAATTTTAACTCATAAAAACAACACTTGCCCTGTTTCCCTGATCAACTCCTTTATTATTAGAAAAAAATGGAAACATGAAAAAAAAACTATACATAATAGGCATCGCCGCGTTCGGAACGGCCTGATCTATAACAATATCACATTGTTTTTACCGCATGGTGAACACCGTAAAAAATTGTAATAAAAAACAATGACAGCATTTTATTTTTTGGTCATCTTGTCTCAAATTTTTTTTTATAAAAAGTGATCAAAAAGTTGCAAGTAACGCAAAATGTTACCAATAGAAACTACAGTTCGTCTCGCATAAAACAAGCCGTCCCGCAGCGATATCAACTAAAAAATAAAAAAGTTATGGCTGTCAGAAAATGGCGACACTAAAACATGATATTTTTTAAAGAGTATTTTTATTGTGGGAACGTAGTGAAAAGTAAAAAAATGATATAAATTTGGTGTCGCTGTAATCGTATCGACCCGCAGAATAAAGTTAACATGTTGTTTATACTGCACGGTGAACACTGTAAAAAATAAAAACGTGCTAGATTGCTGTTTTTTGGTTTTCTCATCTCCCCAAAAATTTAATAAATAGTGATTAAAAAAAAAATCGCAATAAAATAAAATGGAACCAATAAAAATGACAATTCGTTCCACAAAAAACGCGCCCTCACACAGCTCCGTCACCGGATAAAATAACACGTTATGACTCTCAAAACACAATGATGCAAAATGACTTCACAGACTAATTTTTTAGGTCCAGTAGAATTTCACTAAATACCCCACATCATCATTTGCTGGACCCCACAGGTGACCCCGTAGATGCAGCGGAGATGAGGAAACTTTAGGGCCTTGTGCGGCTTATAGGGCTAGTGAAGAAGTCAAATATTAGGCGACACTGGAGCGCAGATATTCTGTATAATACCCAATAATCCCGGCCTGTGCATAAAGGATTGGTTCAAAGCGTAACACACCAATCCATGGATATTCACCCTATTATTACATCATCCTATTATGCCCTGATGTACTCCGCACAGCTTACATATACCCTGATGTACTCCGCACAGCTTACATATACCCTGATGCACTCCGCACAGCTTACATATACCCTGATGTACTCCGCCCAGCTTACATATACCCTGATGTACTCCGCCCAGCTTACATATACCCTGATGTACTCCACCCAGCTTACATATACCCTGATATACTCCTCACAGCTTACATATACCCTGATGTACTCCTCACAGCTTACATATACCCTGATGTACTCCGCACAGCTTACATATACCCTGATGTACTCCTCCCAGCTTACATATACCCTGATGTACTCCGCCCAGCTTACATATACCCTGATGTACTCCTCACAGCTTACATATACCCTGATGTACTCCTCACAGCTTACATATGCCCTGATGTTCTCCGCACAGATTACATATACCCTGATGTACTCCTCACAGCTTACATATACCCTGATGTACTCCGCCCAGCTTACATATACCCTGATGTGCTCCGCACAGCTTACATATATTCTGATGTACTCCGCACAGCTTACATATACCCTGATGTACTCCTCCCAGCTTACATATACCCTGATGTACTCCGCCCAGCTTACATATACCCTGATGAACTCCGCACTGTTTACATATACCCTGATGTACTCCTCCCAGCTTACATATACCCTGATGTACTCCGCCCAGCTTACATATACCCTGATGTACTCCGCCAAGATTACATATATCCTGATGTACTCTGTCCAGCTTATATATACCCTGATGTACTCCGCCCAGCTTACATACACCCAGATGTACTCCGCCCAGTTTACATATACCCTGATATACTCCGCCCAGTTTACATATACCCTGATGTACTCCGCCCAGCTTACATACACCCTGATGTACTCCGCCCAGTTTACATATACCCTGATGTACTCCTCACAGTTTACATATACCCTGATGTACTCCGCCCAGCTTACATATACCCTGATGTACTCCGCCCAGCTTACATATACCCTGATGTACTCCGTCCAGTTTACATATACCCTGATGTACTCCGCCCAGTTTACATATACCCTGATGTACTCTGCCCAGCTTACATATACCCTGATGTACTCCACCCAGATTACATATACCCTGATGTACTCCGCCCAGTTTATATATACCCTGATGTACTCCGCCCAGTTTACATATACCCTGATGTACTACGCCCAGTTTACATATACCCTGATGTCCTTAGTAAAACCGTGTTTGCTGTCACTTATAATACTATTTATTGTCACATAATTCTGTATATAGTCCCTCAATAGCCACTCAAACATTTTCCCCACAATGGATGTTAAGCTTACTGGTCTATAATTACCTGGGGAAGACCTAGAGCCCCTTTTGAAACTAGGCACCACATTTGCCCTGCGCCAGTCCCTTGGCACTATACCAGTCACTAGAGAATCTCTGAAATATTATGCAGAGCGGGACAGAAATAACTGAACTAAGCTCCTTAAGAACTCTAGGGTGTAACCCATCTGGTCCCGGGGCCTTGTGTACATTTATTTTATTTAATTTAGCTTGGACCATATCTACATTCATCCAATTCAGTATATCAACTGATATATTAACAGCACTGGCACCGGCTACATCAGCTGCTCTTTCTTCTGTTGTATATACAGAGCTAAAGAACCCATTTACTAACTCTGCCTTCTCTTGATCCCCTGTGACCAACTCCCCATTACCACTATCTAGGGGTCCTACATGCTCAAACCTTGGCTTTTTTGCATTTATATACTTGAAGAATTTTTGGGGATTTGTTTTACTATCCTTGGCCACCCGCCTTTCATTTTGTATTTTTGCTGATTTTATTACATTTTTACAGATTTTATTAAGCTCTTTTTAATATTTTTTAGGCTACAGCTGTACCCCCAGATTTGAATTTTTTAAATGCCCTTTTTTTGTCATGTATTGCCCCTTTCACAGAAGGTGTAAGCCATGTGGGGTTTAATTTTAGTCGTTTATACTTGTTACCTATAGGAATAAATTTTGCACTATAATTACCCAAAGTAGATGTGAAAATCTCCCATTTATTATTTGTACCATTATTTAACATTAGTTCTTCCCAGTCTATATCTTGAATGGCAGCCCTCATCCTGGGGAAATTGGCTTTCTTAAAATTAAGTGTTTTTGCCCTCCCAGCCTGTGTTTGTTTTTTACAGTATAGGTAAAATGTAACTATATTGTGATCACTGTTACCAAGGTTTTCACGAACATTGACTTCCCCAACAAGCTCTGCATTATTAGAAATTACCAGATCCAACAGAGCTTCACCTGTAGTCGGGTCTTCCACAAACTGGCCCAAAAAATTTTCATGCAACAGGTTGAGGAAATGTCTCCCCTTTGCAGTTCATCGTCTCTATATGTACTCTGACACCTCACCAAACAGGTCGGGACACTCGTCCTTACTCTGTACTTACCCGCTGGGGACAACATCGCAAGGCTAGTAGTCACGGGCACTGCTGTGTTGGACGATTCAGCGTGGAATAATGTACGCCACGACCGATGATTGGCCGTCGCGTTATTAATTAGGGGCGTTTACGTCCGTCAATTAGGGAACATGTATTCACAACATAGGCGCTTGAGAGAATGCCATTTGTTGTGGATTCATCTTCCCTGTATCTTTGATTCTTAGAGGAGGGATATCAGCGCATTTCGCGATGATGGATGAAGGCGATGCTTCAGGTAAGGTGGGTGCGTGCAGCACTGACATACCAGGTTGGTCATGTCGGTGCATCTCACACCGGGAGGTTAGCGAATCATTGCCTTCCTAGCTACACACATCCATAAACGTCATGGGTGTGTTTCAACAGGAAGGATGGGCGGAGTAGCTGGATATAAAAGGACGGGGAATTCTCCCTGTCTCTGACGTCAGACGCTGGAAACAGGCGCCGGCTTTTGAAACATGGACAACGTGGGTAACTGATCTCTTGCCACTTCGGGCAGTTCCCACCCCTCTAACTAAAACGACAGCTACCAGTAATCTTTGCCAGCACCGAAGAAACTCGGGTAAAGCTGGAAACGCGTCGGGAGTAATTTATGACGGAGAGAGGTTCCCTAATCCCCTCAAATCCTAGAATATCCTGCATCTGAATGGGTAGGGAGGGCAGCGACCCTCATATTCTACGATTAAAATAGCCAACTACATTAGGGTTATATATGTGAACCCCTCTCTTTGAATACAATTAATACATCTGCATAACCTGCAAATTGTGTGAATACTACGCTGTCTATCTTTATGAAAATATCTCAGAAAGAAATGTTACATTCATAGGCTACCCCAGGAATATGACTGATGATATTGTATGAATACAACCAATTTTATATACACTACCGTTCAAAAGTTTAGGGTCATTTAGAAATTTCCTTATTTTTGAAAGAAAAGCACAGTTTTTTTTCAATGAAGATAACATTACATTAATCAGGAAAACACTCTATACATTGTTAATGTGCTAAATGACTATTCTAGCTGCAAACGTCTGTTTTTTGATGCAATATCTACATAGGTGTATAGAGGCCCATTTCCAGCAACCATCATTCCAGTGTTCTAATGGTACATTGTGTTTGATAACTGTGTTAGAAGGCTAATAGATGTTTAGAAAACACTTGAAAACCCTTGTGCAATTATGTTAGCACCGCTGTAAACAGTTTTGCTGTTTAGAGGAGCTATAAAACTGACCTTCCTTTGAGCTACTTGAGAATCTGGAGCATTACATTTGTGGGTTCGATTAAACTCTCCAAATAGCTAGAAAAAGAGAGCTTTCATGTGAAACTCGACAGTCTATTCTTGTTCTTAGAAATGAAGGCTATTCCATGCGAGAAATTGCCAAGAAACTGCAGATTTCCTACAACGGTGTGTACTACTCCCTTCAGAGGACAGCACAAACAGGCTCTAACCAGACTAGAAAGAGAAGTGGGAGGCCCCACTGCACAACTGAGCAACAAGACAAGTACATTACAGTCTCTAGTTTGAGAAATAGACGCCTCACAGGTCCTCAACTGGCAGCTACATTAAATAGTACCCACAAAACGCCAGTGTCACCGTCTACAGTGAAGAGGCGACTCCGGGATGCTGGCCTTTAGGGCAGAGTGGCAAAGAAAAAGCCATATCTGAGACTGGCTAATAAAAGGAAAAGATTAATATGGGCAAAAGCACACAGACATTGGACAGAGGAAGATTGGAAAAAAGTGTTATGGACAGACGAATCGAAGTTTGAGGTGTTTGGATCACACAGAAGAACATTTGTGAGGCGCAGAACAACTGAAAAGATACTGGAAGAGTGCCTGACGCCATCTGTCAAGCATGGTGGAGGTAATGTGATGGTCTGGGGTTGCTTTGGTGCTGGTAAAGTGGGAGATTTGTATAAGGTAAAAGGGATTTTGAATAAGGAAGGCTATCACTCCATTTTGCAACTCCAAGCCATACCCTGTTGACAAGGCTTGATTGGAGCCAATTTCATCCTACAACAGGACAATGACCCAAAGCACACCTCCAAACTATGCAAGAACTATTTAGGGAAGAAGCCGGCAGCTGGTATTCTATCTGTAATGGAGTGGCCAGCGCAGTCACCAGATCTCAACCCCACAGCTGTTGTGGGAGCAGCTTGACCGTATGGTACGCAAGAAGTGCCCATCAAGCCAATCCAACTTGTGGGAGGGGCTTCTGGAAGCATGGGGTGAAATTTCTCCCGATTACCTCAGCAAATTAACAGCTAGAATGCCAAAGGTCTGCAATGCTGTAATTGCTGCAAATGGAGAATTCCAAGACCAAAGCAAAGTTTGAAGGAGAAAATTATTATTTCAAATAAAAGTCATTATTTCTAACCTTGTCAATGTCTTGACTATATTTTCTAGTCATTTTGCAACTCATTTGATACATATAAGTGTGAGTTTCTGTGACCCCAAACTTTTGAACGGTAGTGTATGTTTGTAATTTGAATTTAAAAAAAGAAATACAGTAAAAGTTATATTTTATATTAAAAACTCCGGATCTATATATTTTTTTCTCTTTATAATTATACGGAGAACTGACAACTCTAAGCCCGGGTGGTGGGCTTCTAAAACCATACCATCAAAAATGAATGATTTTTTTTTCTTCTGCTCCACCTGTGTGAGATGCCTTTGTCCATGTATAGGCGCTCAGTCGTCCGCCACTTGGTGAACGCGGCGAGAGCATGTGTACCTGCGTTGTGGAGCCAGACCTGTCCCCCGTCGCTCGGCATGTGGTGTCACAAGATCCAGGAGATTATGAGAATGGAGGACCTCACAGCATCGATGAAAGGGTCCCATTCATACTTCCTCAAAACATGGCGGGAATGGATCAGGTATCAATCCTCCGAGGAATACAAGGCCATCATGGCTCCGGGTCCCCTTCCCTAGGCTCAAGTATGTCAGACTCATGTCTATCCTTCCCTTTCTTTCCCTCTGTCTTTGTATTATTCTTTCTTTCTTCACTATATCTCTGTTTTACAATGGAGTCTTATGCATCGCTGCGGGTTCAGGGTGCATAGCTGCATGCCTTCCAAAACCATTCTGAGAGATATTGCACTTGTGTTTGTTCTCACTGAAATTTTTTGCTATGTAAGTAACTGGCCTGAGGCCGATGTCAATACCACATTGGTGTGTTCTGAAGGTTTTGTCTGATTGTCTGTTTATCTTTATGTTACAAAACCAAAAATAAAAGAATTTATAAAAAAAAAATTAACGATTTTTTGAGGACATGGCAAACTTCATTACAAGTACATCTAACACGGAGGCATGGCTGAATAAAACAAGGGAGGTGTTCTCTGAGAAGAAATTTATACAAAAAAATCATACACCCTCGTTAAAATCTTCTTTTGGAGGATTGAAAAGGTGTTACAAAGAACGGGCAATCTCGTGGTGGGAAGTACAATCTTTTGAGAATTATTTAAAGAACAATATAGTGCCAAGAGGACTGAGGATAACACTTACACCAGCAAAAAGTTACAAAACCCCGAGTTGATACACAGATGGGAAACAGAGGCTACCAATAGCACCCCGAGATTCATAGATTTTATTGGATGAAGAAAGATGAGTCCTAGATGTGGCGTCTAAGAGGTTAAAAGAACAAATTGATGTGGTCTTAAAATTCAAAACTGATCCAGAATATGCCACTAAAGAGCTCGCATTACAAACTATTTTTGAAACATTTCAGTATAACCTAACGGAGAGAAAACAATCAATTTATTCTGGACCTTCAGGATTTTAGGGATAACAAAGCCTATTCCTTTTAAACCAAGAAGGGAACAAGAACTGAAACAGACCAGTCTTCATCCGATATGGATTATACTGATCAGGAAACTAATTATCAAAATGGGATCGGAGTGGAAAGGGGGAGAAATCCCTCCAGATTCACTAGGGGACGGGGCCACTCAAGGGGAAGAAATCCCCAAAAAAGATGGGAAACAACACAAAATCCGTGCATTTTGACTCAACAATGCAACGGCCAAAGCTAG
This sequence comes from Rhinoderma darwinii, assembly GCF_050947455.1. Lineage (NCBI taxonomy): Eukaryota > Metazoa > Chordata > Amphibia > Anura > Rhinodermatidae > Rhinoderma > Rhinoderma darwinii. Next base: position 424,750 of record NW_027461836.1, read on the forward strand.
ATCTAACGCAGAAACAATTCCTTTTTAGAGAGGGAGGCCAAAGAGCGCCATACCAGCTACGCAACAAATTCAACAATCAAAGTAGAAAAATACAGAACTAACAGTAACAAACCTGTCCGAAAGAACACTAACTGATATGGAGGTCTCAGTACTTAGGAGAGGTTTATCGTTTGTACCCACCCCAGGATTTGACACCTTTAATTGGATTAAAGACATTCACCAACTAAAATGGCATAAATTATATAAGATCAAGGACAAGAAGGAATGCCAAGAATTGGGGATAACACCCATGGAACTTTCACATGTGAGAAACCTGGCAGAATTACTGACCTCAAACCAGAAAGCGAGAGGTACAGGGCCATTTACAAAATGTAAATTGAAAAGAAGAAAAATGCACCCCATTGGAGAAACCTCCGTAATTAATGTGTTCCAGGATCTAGTAACCACAGACTTAATGAAAATTAACATAAGCGAAAACGGTTAATCTAAGCAGGAGCGAGAACAATGCATTGTTTTCCCGAGAAAGAGATAATAACATCATAATAAAATCTTCAGACAAGGGGGGAAATGTGGTGATCCTTGTAAGAAAGAGATACGTCGAAATGTGCTATAGCATCTTGGATGATTCAATAAATTATTATATTCTCAAAGAAGATCCAATAAGCAAATTTAAAACTGAACTCTTCAAAATTTTGAAAGAGGCTAAACAAGAAAATCTTATTGATGAACATGAATACAAATTCATGGCGGTGAAAAGATCACAGACCCCTACGTTTTATGCCCTTCCTAAAATACATAAGGGTACCCATCCCCTTAAAGGGCACCCTATTGTGTCTGGTATTGCGGATCTGACAAAGAACGTGGGGATCTATATTGACAAAGGAAATTTTGGACAAAATAAATTTTGTAGAAACTTTACCTTCATATACAAGAGACACAATGGATCTTCTTGCCAAGATTGATGATTTACCCATCTGAGAAAATGCCATTCCGTGTAGTATAGATGTGGAAGCACTATATTCCTCAATTCCCCATGATATGGGCATTACAGCAGTACGCCACTTCCTTAACACCAGGGGGACACGATTCAGGGCTCATAGCGCGCTCAAATTGAGACTGCTAGAGTTCTTTCTAACAAGGAATTATTTCCTATTTAATGGCCGTATATACCACCAGCTCAGGGGCACTGCCATGGGCAACTCGTGTGCACCTACGTGCGCCAACCTTTTCCTAGGCTGGTGGGAAGAAACTTTGATTTTCAATGATGAGCGACACTCATTGATCCTACCGGTCTCTATGTGGGCGCGCTATATTGACAACATTTTTGTTTTGTGGATAGGATCGACTGATCAATTTGAAAAATACGTAGAAAATCGTAATCAGAATACTGTGGGTTTGAAATTCACCTTGGAACACACCCTTATACTCTCCCTTTTTTTGATGTCTCAATATCTATTGAGGGTAATGACAAATTAAAAACAACTAAATACAGAAAACCTACCTCTACAAATAGCCTTTTGAGGTGGGAATGCTGCCATCCAATTCCCCTCAAAAGAGACATACCTAAAGGACAGTACCCCCGCCTTAGGAGAAATTGTACAAACATGCAAGAGTTCAAAAAGAAAGCCAAAGATTTGGAATCTATATTCCTAGATAGAGGGTATCCATCGAAAATCTTGAGAGAGGCATACAAATATGCGTGCACGCAAAATAGAGAAGCATTACTTATCCAAAAAAAAACGAGAAATCACAAATCCCCCTATACGCTTGATAGGAACTTTTGACATGGCAGACAAAATGGTCAAAGAGGTCCTGAGTAAACATTGGAGCATCCTCCAAATGGATAATGATATAAGAGAAGTTCTGACCCCCAAGGCACAAATAACATACAGAAGGGGTATAGGAGATCGAGTTACGCGTAGTCATCTAACGACTCTTAAAAAACAGGGATGTTGGTTAGACAGGAAGATCAATGGTTGTTTTAGATGCGGACATTGTAAAGCAAGCATGTCGGTACACATAAAAAAACATTTGTAAGCGCTCATACAGGGATCATTTACCCTATAAAAGATTTTCTTAACTGTAGTTCGAAATACGTTATTTATAAAATTACTTGTCCCTGCCACCTGGACTATGTTGGCAAAACGACCAGAGAGTGGAGGAAATGAATCCTCGAACACCTGGGCGATGTTACAAACAAGAGACAAACCTGTATCCCGCCATGTTCACTGTTCACTTGGAAAATGGGGGAGATCCGAAGTGCCTAAAATTCACCCCTATAGAATCATTACAACCGTCAATCAGGGGAGGTGACATTGACAGGATATTACTACAGAAAGAATCCAGATGGATTTTTAGAATGGGATCAATAGCGGCAAACGGATTAAACAAAGAATTGAATTATACATGTTTCATCTGAAATAAAATAAATAAATCCTCTTCCTTGCATTCAAAAATCGTAACTTGTTTGATAGACATAATTCTATATTATGTCTAGCTTTGCCATTAAATGTCCTAAATACGACAATTACAGTATCATAATAATTCCTTTTAGGAAACAAGCAAAAGTCCTAAAACCTGTGCTCCAATAGCATCACAATAAGTGGACGTTGGAGGAAGGGGATTTAAAAAAATGTCCATATGGCCCTTATTTTTTTTCTCCATCACTATAATTTTTCCCATCCTTCATTCATCGTCTCTATATGTACTCTGACACCGCACCAAACAGGTCGGGACACTCGTCCTTACTCTGTACTTACCCGTTGGGGACATTGCAAGGCTAGTAGTCACGGGCACTGCTGTGTTGGACGATTCAGCGAGGAATAATGTACGCCACGACCAATGATTGGCTGTCGCATCATTAATTAGGGGCGGTAATGTCCGTCACCTAGGGAACATGTGCTTACAATATAGGCGCTTAAGAGAATGCCATTAAAAACACAAAAAAGGCCATACTCACAAATTGGGCAGGTATAAGCCCGGCAGGACACAGACGGGTCAAAACTACCGTCTTACACACTGCACTCACTATGTACAACTCATAGTTTTGACCCCTATGCACTCCTGCCCCTTATATTCTGTATACATTATTATGACTTGTGTATTACACATTTATATCCATGCCCCAGACACCACTCCCCTCAAGGCTAGTGGGAGTGGCTGTTAATATTTACCACACCTGAGCACTCTCCTTCAGGAAAATTTTCTGACCTGTCTGCGTCCTGCTGGGCTTATACCTGCCCAATTTGTGAGTATGGCCTTTTTTGTGTTTTTAATCTTATTCTATGTTCCACTTTTTTCTGTGGTGTAGCTAGAGAGAATGCCGTTTCTTGTGGATTCATCTTCCCTGTATCTTTGATTCTTAGAGGAGGGATATCAGCGCATTTCGCGATGATGGATGAAGGCGATGCTTCAGGTAAGGTGGGTGCGTGCAGCACTGACATACCAGGTTGGTCATGTCGGTGCGTGTCATACCGGGAGGTTAGCGAATCATTGCCTTCCTAGCTGCACACATCCATAAACGTCATGGGTGTGTTTCAACAGGAAGGATGGGCGGAGTAGCTGGATATAAAAGGACAGGGAATTCTTCCTGTCTCTGACATCAGATGCCGGAAACAGGCGCCGGCTTTTGAAACACGGACAACGTGGGTAACTGATCTCTTGCCACTGTGGGCAGTTCCCACCCCTCTAACTAAAACAACAGCTACCAGTAATCTTTGCCAGCACCGAAGAAACTCGGGTAAAACTTGGGTAGTAGAGTGGTTATTTCCTAACATTTATAGTGAGTCCCCTTTTAATAGTGTTTGGATTGGATATTCTCTACCTGCCATCTATATACATGTATTTTAGGACATACAACACATTGACCTCAGCTTTATTTTTGTCAGGTCTGACATGGGAGATTAGGGCTGGATCTTCTGTATTTGTGGATTTGGGGTGTGTGGTCAGATGAAACCGTCCCACGTCACCGTCCACGATGATCCTCTTTATACTCCAGAGTTCTGGTTCTCTCCCTCTTGGAGATGGTGAAGCTTTTCCAGATAATTGTTATAGATAAACTCTAAGAAAAGAAACAAATATCCACATTATAAACCCCATGATTGTAGAGATGAATAATAATGTTATTACGAGGTCTGGTATACAAGGAGATAATGAGGTGACATCTACTGACCTGCATATTCTGATAGTAGCTCAATACATTCACCAGAATGAGGATCAACATCGACCACTCTATGATCTTTGCTGTCATTTCACTGATCTGCGATAAAATATCAAAATTAATATAGAAAAAATTGCGCAAAACAAGAACTCTCCACCGCGACCGAGGTTTGGCTGCATTCATGTTTATTACATGGAGTCATGTGACTGACGGCGATGCCAAAACAGACCTGACTCATTGTCATATGACACCATATCCATTACATTGCGGACGTCACGATCACCATGGTGCAGAGAATAAGCACAAAGATTATGGGTCCAATTGTTTTCCTATAGAACGGCTTCTAGGGGTGCAAATAAAATCCATCCAATGATCCAGAATTTTTGATAATCTCATTAATGCAGAATTAAAGGAATTTTACATCCACTGGTTTGTATCAGCGGCTCAGCATGTCAATATCTTGATATTATGTATGCGATATACTGTTCATATCCTTACACATTGGTCTCCAGCACACAGGTGGGTGTATACTGATACCTTATTTCCAATGACTGGTAATTTATTATATAGGAAAATAAAGTTTATTATGTTTATTAAGTGTCTTATAGAATTTACTACACTTTTATGTAAGATAAATGTTAATATAATATATATATATATTACAATGACAGTACTGCTGCTTTCTATTCAGTATCTTCCTGCGAGAAGCTGAACAATGTTACCAGATGACGCTGTGTTACACCAGCATGTCGCCATCTGACGGCGGAGATCAGAAAATGAAGGGAAATGATCACCTCAGAATCTGATGTTTTATAAATGTGAACCAAGAATCTGATGTTTTCTACATGTGAACCTAAAGACAAGGACGGTTGGATTCCATTCAAATATTATTTAAGAAAGGATACATGAAACCACTAAGGTCACGGCCATTATGCAGGACGCCAGTCTGAAATGGCTGATGACTCTTTGGCTTTCGAGCACTTTGTAGAGGAGTATGGACTGCCAAAGGTTGTAAAGGCTGCCAAACCCGAATGCAATGAAAGCGCAAATCCGGAGAGTCATTGGATAATAGTAGGTCTAGAAAACAATCAGACAGAGGTTAGAGCAAATCTTATGGAACTAATCACTAATTTACCCCCAGAACTTCCCAATAAATCCTAAATAACGTGTTCTGATATAATAACCCCAGAGACATAATGGATATAGAGGGGGGTCTCCTGCTTGGGATTCCTCTCTATTAGATGGAGCAGAAAGCAACTAACAGAAAATGGCGTCTGCTCTGTGGGGACTGAGGACACACATCTCTGATGGCACTGAACCGCATAAGGGGAGCGCCAGGGACAGCAGGGAATAGGAGTAGGTGGTTACATAAGTGAAAAAATGCCCAGGAGCGTGATTGGGCTAAGGTGCTAAAGGAGAAGTGGCATAACGGATATAGGGTAGAGCTCAATGGCAGAGCCCCCTCTTTACCTTCTGCGGCTGCGTGAAGTAACACCTAGTAGTTGCACTCCGTGTGGTGAAAATTTTTATTTTATTTTCTTTCCAGCATAGCTGATGAGCTCTTACAACAAGTAGCCCAGCAGGTGGTAGTCGAAGGCACCACCCGGCTGGAGGACCTATTGAGACAGAAAGATGGTGAAGCTGTTGCAACGGGCCCTGGACCTGCGGCTTGAGAGACCAGGGGTAGGCCACATCGCATCACCCACCCTCCTGTTAGATTAAGCCTAAGTCCCCTTCCCAGGGCTGCCCGCTCAGCAGGGGCTGCTCTCCCCGTCAACATGGGCTGCTCTCACCGTCAGCATGAGGAGGCACACCGGTCGGGCCCGGCCTGTCTCGCCTTCTACATCCTCTGGGGAGGTGGTTCCCCCTTCCCCTGTCAGTGAGTCCAGCATCCCTCCCCATGCTGCATGCCTCCCCCCTACTCACCCGGGTAACGAGTGTAGTGCCGCTGATTGTTGTCAGCCGGGCGGCGCATGGAGGGCCAGGAAAAGGAGATGCCACAGGGGAGCTGCAACAAGGGCACTGCATGGCTCAGCCCCCTATCAGAGGACTGGAGAGGAAGAAGCCCGGAATCAGCCAAGGCTGCAGATTTATCAACAACCGTATTCTTTATTGAATGTACTGTCCGGTTCTGGCCTGAAGCAGAGGGGTCCGAGCAACAAAAATGTAGCCATCACGGCTGTCCCGACGCATGATGACCATCCAATTGCCAGGAGGATCTTTTGAACCAAGGTCTGACGATCCCGAAAGGCTTCAGCATGGAGCATGATGAACTTATAATGTAGAAACGTCAGACCCAGAACTGATAAAGAGAAAATGAGCCAAATTAATCCTGTACCACGTGTAAAACAACCTAATAACATCGATGAAGCGCGGACCAAGCGCTAAACCCAACAAGAAACCTTCAATAATGGACGGGAACATTTATCTGCATCGTCTAATCAGGACAATTATTATCAGTTGAAATGAACAAAACGTTATTTTTTTTTTTATAGAAAATTTTGATTACTACTGCAGGCTGAGATGGGGGCAGGGTGCGACTGATGCCAAGTCTGAGTCATCTCTGACAGTCTGGTTGCTAGGGATACACTACCTAACAACCACAGTCTTGTCCAGCAATGAGTCCCTAGCAACCGGCCTGCATCTCTCACTGACGTAGTAATCACATTTTTGTAAAAAATAAATGTAGGTTTGACCCCAGAGTAATATAATCAGATATAAGACTTTTTATAATAACCCGCCATCCCCCAGAAGTAAGAGCATATTATAATCACTTCCGTGATATTTACTTACAGGCAATGGCCATTCCTATGAATCCTATTCTAAACAGGATATTTTCGGGAAAATAATTTCCCGTTTCACTATAAAACAAAAATTGAAAACGCTCAATGTTAAATAATATAGAAAAATTGTCAGAATTGTTTCATCTTAATAATCAGCAGTCAGATAATAATCTATAGGACTATCCTCTTGCAGCCCCTTTGGGTAATGGAAGCCATTTTGTAAGTGACCCTATTTTGGAAAATACACCCCTCAAGGAATTTTTCTAGGGGTATAGCTAGCATTTTAACACAGTTTTTTTGCTAAATTTATTTGAATTAGTCTGAGAAAATGAAAATCTACATTCTTTTTGAAAAAACCTAGAATTTTCTAATTTTTGCAAGGAATAAAAGGAGAAAAAGTTCATCAGCATTTGTAAAGCAATTTCTCCTGATCACGGAAATACCCCATATGTGGTAATAAACTGCTGTTTGGACCCACGGCAGGGCACAGAAGGAAAGGAGCGCCATTTGGAGCACAGATTTTGTTGGAATGCTTTTAGGCCGCCATTGTGAAAGAAATTAACTAATTCCACCATTTTGTCTTCTATTCTATACTTCCATTTCAACTTCAATATAAGAGTAATATGTTGAGAGAATGTATTTCTGTTTTTGCTGTGTTAAGGAATTGAATCAGCAAGAATAAAGACTGAGGGAAAATTGATGACTCAAGACCCACCCTCCTTACAGAATACAGAAGATGATAAGGACTTACCATTCAATGACTTGATAGGAAAATATTGCAATGCTAAGAAAATATTGTGAATGTAATTTGTTTTGTGCAAAATCAAGAGAAACTATTATAGCTGATGTAGTAAAAGTTCAGTCTAAAAAAACTGCATATAAACCCACTCATAATGTATGTAAAATGCCGTCTGCCATCACTTGCTGAGTGACATCATTATGACACTGCTGTGAAACCTCCTCTTGAGGAAATAAATATGAATGAATCTGGAGCAACTGTTTGACTTTGAATTATCCACAACACCATATTGCATTTGCAGAGCCCCTGAGGTATCAATACAGTGGAAACCCCCCAAAAATTATGCCATTTTGGAATCTATACCCATAAAAGAAAGGAATTAATCTAGTGGCCTAGTAAACTTGTCCCCACTGGTGTTTGTTAGAAATGGTCCATGAAAAATGAAAAATCTAATTATCTCCATTTCTTTTCTCCTTAGGTGTAATAGGAGAAATAGTACAGCAAAAGTTTGTACACAATTTCTACCGAGTACGGCAACACCCCATATGTGGATGTAAACTTGTGTTTAGGCACACAGTTGGGCTCAGGAAATAAGGAGCACTATGCAATATTTCAGGCCCACTATGGAGGTATTTATCACACTGTGCGGTGATTACAGACGATTTGAAATGTCAAAATATTATAAACCCCACAGACGTAACCCAATTTTTGAAGCTACACCCCTCAAGAAATTTACCTGGGGGAATAATGAGAATTGTGAATATGTGACGGACACATCTCATGGTATTCATCTAGGGGATTAGTAAGAATTATTAGTTGTGAAGTTGGCAGCCTGAAAATCCCGCACTGGAGGGAGGTGGAATGGCAGGTCCCACTGCTAACCCACCCACCATTCCATAAAATGCAGCCCAGAAAATACATTTATTAAAAACCCCTTTAATTCCCTACACTCCCTCCATTACCATTCCAGCTGCCTACAGGGAATAGTGTATTGGGTATAGGGAGAATAATTAGTTTATTTTGGGTTTTTACTAATATTACAATGAGGTAGAGGACTTGTCAGTGAAAAAAACATGTAATGGCCAATATGGAAGACTGAAGGTGGATGAAGAATTAAAAAAAAAGAAAATTAAAAGTCTAAAGAAGTGTCGTAAATTTGAAAACACTGGAGAGACAATCTGAGGTTTGTGGGGGACGTTTCGCACATATATCGCGTGTCCCTCCTGATGCCTTGTATTGAGCACACGTGACATCTTTTCTGGGGCCTCTGTTTTTTTTTCAGTGGGGGTGGGGGGCTTCTGTGATGAAATGTTGGCCGGGTACAATCCTGCTGACATTGCTACTAGATGTACTGCCCTCCGCTTCCTGGTCAGTAAATTACAGGGATTTAATTACCCTTTGCTGAAATTGGAGGAACGTGATATCTAGACTGTATAGGTTTCTTAACCCCTCCATACATTACGGCATTTCTAAATGGGGCTTGGCCAGGTGGGCAGCGGATGACTCGTCATTAACCCCCTCAGTTATACTTCAAGCCACAACTCTTGCGTACAAATTCCTGCCCTCGGCAAGATATATCGAAATGTGGCTCAAGGTGACCCACAGAGTATACCTTACTCCTCAGAGGGGACACAGGATGGGTATATATGAGTCCTCCACTTATTTTAAATGCGGTCAGTCGGAAGCTAATTTGTACCACTGCTTGTGGGCATGCCCTCAAATACAGGAATTCTTGAAAAGGATTAGAGAATTTGTTATGAATAATATGACTGGACAGTTCTCCTTGACTTCACAATGGGCTATACTGGGACATGTGGACGCAGAAACACAGGATCACACTAGGCACGAACTTCGCAATTTACACTTAATAGCGGCAGCAGGCCGGAAGGCTATATTACAGGTCTGGAATCACACTCAGGCCCCGCATCTTCACATTTTCTTAGATAAATTATCTTTTATGGTGAAGATGGATTGGGTGGAGGCTTCTCACCGGAAGGAGAAAAGGGTCCAAAATTTTTTCAGATATGGGGGGGGGGTTTCATATCTTTATTGCCTCAGCGAGTTAAAGACCAACTCCGTACATGCTTCCAACCCACGTCATGGTATCAGAAATAGAGCCTAATGTGTGTTACTCCGCTGTGAGACTGTCATCTATGATTATGGAGCGGGGGAGGAGGGGGCTAACATGTAGTAAGGGACAAGTGACGGATGACTCAGAATTCTGACTGGGGAGAGGGGGACACCACTTGGTAATTTGAGAGGCGGCGGACAAAGTAGGCTTTTATTTTTCTTTATTGATTATTTTATGATAATATATGTTTGTTTTCCTTTCTTACTGGATTGTTGGCTGTGGCCCACATCGCTGTCTTGCTGTTGGGCAGTTCGAGCTTCATACATATCTCTATTCTGATACGAGATGGGATCTCCATCTGATCATTGGTGCGCGTTCTGCTTAATGGCACAGACAGTGTCCTGTTTGATTGTTCCCACTTGACCGGCCTGCATGCTGGTACATGCTCTTCAGGTGTATTGGATTGCTTGTCACAACAGTCTGTGGTTTGCTTTGTTGGAAATTAATAAAAACAATATTGAAAAAAAAAAAAGAAATCTGCACAAAACAAAGGCTTTGTATAGTGCAATTTGTGTCAGGTGGACAGACACATTCTTATACTATACCCTTGATTTGCGCATGGCGCTGTGTGGCTTGATGACTTGATCCGAAATATGAACACCACCCATACATTTATTGTACACACCAGGGTTTGAGGGATTGGGTGGTGGATCCGCATACAGGGACAAGGCTCCGGCTGCCATTAGTAATGGTGGTCAGGATCAGGACGTCTCCTCTGTCTCTGTATCTGAGGAGCAGCAGATCTTCTCTGTAGACGGCCCTGCTCTCTCCAGCCCTTAACGACTGTCCTAGCAGAGTTTTGGGGAGACCTTTATGTTTTTTTCGGATTGTGCCGCCGGCCAATGTGGATCGGGAGGCAAGGACTGTAAACCATCGGGACACTATAGTATAAATTATCTATATATAAATGGTACACTTTGCCAAGCAGCAGATGCACAAAGACCCAAACAAATCATCCCGTGACTATTGCAGTATTTGTAGCTTTCAACAGCACTCGACATTGTGGGAGAATAAGACTGGTTATTGGGGCTCCAATGCATTTATCTTCTTTGTTACATACTTCTTTTAGAAATGTAGCTCCGGCAGTGAGACACCGTGTATTATTCAGAGACACCATCATGGCCTGGAAATCTGTCAGATCCCTTCTTGGTCTCCCTCAACACATCTCCAAACAAATGCATCTATGGGGGCACCCAGAGTTTCCTCAGGGGAGGGAGAACCCCCACTTTCGTTTAATGCACTTGCTGGGCATCTCTAAGCTTAGTCATTTAATACACCCTACTGACAATCGTTACATGACTTTTCCAGAGTTGCCGGTCTTACACAATATCTCCTCACGGCATCATTTAGCCTATTGCCAGTTAAAGTCCTTTTTGAGGTCGAAGCTACTTAATATTGCCCCAGAAATCTTTTAGACACCTTAATCATGACTCCTCCAGTTAAATCTTCCTTGTCCTTTCTATATTACACACTAAGAGAAACAATGGCCAAAGGAACCATATCCACAATGTTTAAAGCGTGGAATAGGGAGTTCTCTCAGCAAGATCTAACGCAGCAAATTTTAGGGGTTTGGGCAAGAGTACGTAAAGCAATGGAGAGAGACCCACTTTAAGTTCATTCATAGGGCTATATATGGATTTGACATCCCCCCTCATCCTAATTTTCCTGAAAGATTGGTGGCGTGCCCACGCTGCCATACACCTAAGACTAACCTGTTTCATGGTTTGTGGACCTGTCCTAAATTATTTGTATATTGGAGTGAGATTGTAGAGGCCATCAGGGAGACATGGGGAATATCTCTATCAGTGGAGCCGCTACCTCTTCTATTTCATGTCTTCCCACACATTCCAGACGCACTACATGCTTTTCTTCTAGTTGCTAAAAGATCCCTGCTTACCCTCTGGCTTAAGCCACAGCTGCCGCCGATTACTGAGGTTATATCTCAATTGAAAAAATATGTATATCTGGATAGGTTGGAAATTGAACATACAGCGGAATCTTGCTCCTCGAAATTTTTCAAAAAGTGGAAAACTTTCATATGCAAACACTTCCAACCCACTGAGATGAAAGATCTGATGACACCGTTCTATTACACTTCTTGGTATTTGACGAGGGATGTGGCGGGAACGTCAGGAGCTTTGAAGGGATGACCTTTGGCAATATATGAGGTACTGATGTCTTGGGGGTGGCATGAGTCTCTTGTGCTTTCACATAACCTTTTATGTGTAACTACTTTAAAATGTATACATTGGTATTACACTAACCGGATGTCAGGGGGGAGGGGGGTGTTTTATTATCTCTGTTTATGAGAATTTTGTCGAATTACTTTATGTACTGTACGTGTTATTGTATCAATGAGTCTGATTGATCCAACTGTATTGTCCGATATATTGTCATACAATTGTTCTTTTTTTTCTGAAAAATCAATAAAAAGTTGTTATAAAAAAACAAAAAAAAACTGGTTATTACTTGGGATATACGGCAACCAACATCATTAACATCATTAATGTTGTGAGAACGTTGTAACTTTTTCATCGGCGGAGCTGTGTGAGGGCTTGTTCTTGGCAGGACGAGCCATAGTTTATATTGGCACCATTTTTGGATACGTGCAACTTTTTGATCACTTTGTATTCCAATATTTATAGGGCAAAGCGAACAAAAAAACAGAAATTCTGGTATAGATTTTTACGTTGTTCACCGCGTGGAATAAATAACATATTTTTATAGTTCAGGCCGTTACGGACGCGGCGACACCAAATACGTATGATTTATTATTTTTTTTCAATAATAAAAGACTTGATAAGGGAACAGGACGATTGTATTTTATTTTATTACTTGAAACTGTCAGATTTTTTTTTTCTCTAATACATTGCACTACCTATATAGTGCAATGTATTATATCTGTCAGTCATTCAGTGACAGCAAGCCGATTAGAGCGGGTCCTGGAAGGCTTCCATGCTAGGTAGACCAGGAGGCCAGTATTAGGCAATTTCATAGCTGGGGTTCTGATGAGCTGCAAACACCTTAAACGCAGCAATCGCTTTTGACCGCTGCATTAAAAGAGTTAATGACGGGGATCTAAGCTAATTTCGGTCCTCGCCATTACAGTCAGATGTCAGCTGCTGAGTCAGTGCCACGCATTTGGCGTATGGCTACGGCAAAATGTGGGAAGGGGTTAATGTCCTCCCTGACTGACCTCAGTTGTGCCCCCCCCCCCGGCATTGCTTTGTGAAGCTCCTGCAGATCTTTTTCTATGTTGTGTCTCATTTTATACCGTTTCCTCAGCAGAAATAAGCTGCTGTTCACACTGGAACTGTCGTGCAGCTTTTGCAGCGCTGTCATGTCTGATGTGGATATGTTGCTCGAATCAATGGCCTCGAACCTGTGGCATCAAATTTATACCTGAGGAGGCTGTAAAATCAGGAACTTGGGGCTATAATTATCTGCAGCTACCCATGATAATCGGGGCATAGCAGGACCTGAGACTCATTCACGCTGACGGGGGGTTCAGAGTCAGTTTCTGACAGGCGATGACAGGTCTGATGACAGGCGATGACAGGTCTGATGACAGGCGATGACAGATCTGATGACAGGTCTGATGACAGGTCTAATGACAGGCGATGACGGGTCTGATGACAGGTCTGATGACAGTTGATGACAGGCGATGACAGATCTGATGACAGTTGATGAGAGGCGATGACAGATCTGATGACAGGTCTGATGACAGGCGATGACAGGCGATGACAGGTCTGATGAGAGGCGATGACGGGTCTGATGACAGGCGATGACAGGTCTGATGACAGGCGATGACAGGTCTGATGACAGGCGATGACGGGTCTGATGACAGGCGATGACAGGTCTGATGACCGTAGTTGTTTTTTTTAATATTTCAAATGAACAATAGGAGCGGAGCGTCCACCAGTGACCCTGCTGTATTTAAAAGTGGGGATACCCTACCTACCTACCAAATTCTAAATGAGAGGTGTCATTGCTACCTAACCAGGACCTCGGGCAGTGGGCAATCTAGGGGTATACAGTATAATAACCTTATGGTGGTCCCTGTCTATTTATCTGGTCCCAGTCCTGATAATTGCTCTCTGGTCCCTGTAGTAATGGCCCCCACACGTCCTCTCTGGATAGTGACATTTCCACTTTAACCTTCCATTGCTGGTGATTGTCAGGGCTCAGTTTGGCGGCTGTCAGTGTCAGCTCTGAGCTGCCGCCATCTTCCTTTATATGTCTCCTGTATTCAGGAGGTGAGACCTCGGGGTGATTCCTGCTATCAGTCGGGTCACTGAGCTGTTCTGCTCCTCGTCTGGGCCCAGAACCTGTTGCAGTATTTGCAGCTTTCAGCAGCAGTCAGACATTGTGGGAGAATAAGACTGGGACAGACAGCAACCGACATCAGGAACAACAAGATGGAGAATACCAGAGATAACACATCATCACCAGAGGAGCTGCACAGGGATAACAACTAATAGTTACCACAGCGCCATCTACTGTCAGTGAGAGATAGTTCCTCCAGCATTGAGCTGCAGATGTTGTAATATTCCAGCACTGACTCCTAGGAAGGGGGGGGGGGGGGGGGTGTTCAGGGGATCACGTTTAGAGTTGTTTCCCTCATACACCCTGAAGTGATGGGTATACCCGGGGGCACTCCCACAGATTTTATATCATTTAACCCCTTAATGACCAGCCTATTTTAGACCTTAATGACCAAACCATTTTTTACGTTTTTCCATCGTCTCATTTAAAGAGCTATAGCCTTTTCATTTTTGAGTCGACATAGCTGTATAACGTCTTGTTCTTTGCGGGACAAGTTGTAATTTTTAATAGCACCATTTTGGGGTACATAGAATTAATGTTTAACTTTTATTAACTTTTTTTGGGGGGGGGGATAGAAAAAAAACTGCTATTTGACCACACTTTTTGAGTCCTAAATTTACGCCGTTTACCGTGTGGTATAAATAACACAATAACTTTATTCAGCGGGTTGTTGCGATTGCAACGATACCAAATTTGTATAGTTTTTGTATGTTTTACTACTTTTAGACAGTGAAAACGCTTTTTTTTCCGCCGATGCAATTGTATGAGGGCTTTTTTTTTGCGGGACGACTTGTAGTTTTTATTCGTACCATTTTGGAGTAGATGCGACTGTTTGATCACTTTTTATCAAATTTTTTTTAAGGCTGGATTCAAAGAAAACAGCAATTTTTTATGTTTTTTTATTTTATTTTTTGCGACGTTCACCGTGCGGGTTAAATGATGTAATAACTTTATAGTCAGGGTCGTTACGGACGCGGCGATATCAAATATGTGTAACTTTTTAACTTTATTTTGCTTGTTAATAATAAAGCAGTTTGTAAGGGGGAAAAGTTGGGTTTTTAATTTTTTTTTTTCACTTTCTCTGAAACTTTTTTTTTTACTTTTTACTTGTCCCACTAGGGGACCCTACTATGTGATTATCCTTATTATCCTTCTGTATTGCAGTGTATTATGCCTGTCCGTGTAAAACGTACAGGCATCTGCTAGATCATGCCAGAGGCATGATCTAGCAGGCATTCACTACAGGCAGACCTGGGGGCTTTTATTAGGAGACACAGACACTCGGCGATCTTATCGGTGTCGGTGGGATGAGAGGGAGCTCCCTCCTTCTTTCCAAAACCACTCAGATGCGGTGCACGCTATTTAGCACAGCATCTAAGGGGTTAAACGGGTGAGATCGATACTAATATCGATCTCATCCGGTCGAGCAGGGACGCCCCCAGCCCTCAGCTACCGCTGGCAGCTGAGAGCAGGGAGATTTGACAGATCCCAGCGATGTAAAAAGTCTATGGCATCGGAATAAGGCTCGTTAGTGACCGACGTAAAAAGTCTATGGGCCGGTCACTAACGGGTTAATAACGTACCGGCCCTTTTGTTTGGAAGGTGCTGCCTAAACCTGAGTCTTCCCTTAAAACAGACAAGGGATTCATCCACCGCCATATTCTGTTTAGGGATATCATTTTGGGAACATGTTTGATAATAATGGTCAATTATTGGCCTTATTTTGAAAGACAAAACGGTCATAATTTGGGGCATCTGGGGGGGGGGGGGCAGCGACTGTTATCACTAAAATGCAGGAATTTAATTATCTCCTCAAAGCGTGTCCTGCTCATTATTGTGCGGTGGAGAGGGGGGGGGGCTATATAATATATCAGAGGACCAGTCATCTCTAATAGGGGGCTTTTTATAATGCCAAAACGTAAAAACATGGCCCAGAATGTATGCAGCTCTGCTGTATTTGTTGGGGTCCAATTTCGCATTCTCTGGCATAGTAGGGGGTCAGGGTTTTTGGAGATAAACGGAGCAGCATAGATGTTCGTCTGCTCAACCAATAAATTTATTAGGGAGTCAAAAAAAAAAGGGGAAAAAAATCAATGGCCTCGAACCTGTGGCATCAAATTGATCCCTGAGGAGGCTGTAAAATCAGGCACTTGGGGCTATAATTATCTGCAGCTACCCGTGATAATCCGGGCATAGCAGGACCTGCGACTCTTCTGCGCTGACGGGGGGTTCAGAGTCAGTTTCTCTAGATACGGATACATATGAAATCATAAACTGCTTCACCTTCACCTGCTGAGTCTGTATCTGAGCATAACATTTGGTTTGCCTCATCAGCGGTGTAAAGCCTTTGGGTCATATTTTATATTTCTTACTAGAGATGACAAGCGATGGCAGGTCTGATGACAGGCGATGATAGGTCTGATGACAGGCGATGACAGGTCTGATGACAGGCGATGACAGGCGATGACAGGTCTGATTACAGGTCTGATGACAGGCGATGACAGGTCTGATGACAGGTGATGACAGGTCTGATGACAGGCGATGACAGGCGATGACAGGTCTGATGACAGGCGATGACAGGTCTGATGACAGGTCTGATGACAGGCAATGACAGGTCTGATGACAGGCGATGACAGGTCTGATGACAGGCGATGACAGGTCTGATGACAGGCGATGACAGGTCTGATTACAGGTCTGATGACAGGCGATGACAGGTCTGATGACAGGTCTGATGACAGGCGATAACAAGTCTGATGACAGGTCTGATGACAGGCGATGACAGGCAATGACAAGTCTGATGACAGGCGATGACAGATCTGATGACAGGCGATGACAGGTCTGATGACAGTCGATGACAGGTCTGATGACAGGCGATAACAGGCAATTACAGGTCTGATGACAGGTGATGACAGGTCTGATGACAGGCGATGACAGGTCTGATGACAGGTCTGATGACAGGCGATAACAGGCGATTACAGGTCTGATGACAGGAAATAACATGTCTGATGACAGGTCTGATGACAGGTCTGATGACAGGCGATGACAGGTCTGATGGCCGTTGTTTTTTTAATTTTTATATTTCAACTGAACAATAGGAGCGGAGCGTCCACCAGTGACCCTGCTGTATTTAAAAGTGGGGATGACCTACCTACCTACCAAATTCTAAATGAGAGGGTCATTGCTACCTAACCAGGACCTCGGACAGTGGGCAATCTAGGGGTATACAGCTGGGTACAGGGGATGAGAGGCGATGACGGGTCTGAGGACAGGTTTGGTGACACTGATCACCAGATGATGGTGGTTGTAGTGTTTTATCAGCTGGTGAGGGGACTGATCGCCGGCTTTATGGTCATTTTTATCTCTATCTACACAGCATCTGGCTCTGTCAGGCTCCAGGACACAGTTGAGCCCTCACAGAGCAGGAGATGCTGGTAAAATAATACTTCTGCATTGTGATTGGCCAGTCAGCACAGACTGGCCAATCACAGCGCTTAGGGCACTGGACCATTCTGATTGGTCCCATGCCGGCATCTTCTGCCCGGCAACTCTGCTTTAGAGCTGAGTTGCCGGTTCCGTCACTGTGTCGCTTGACACAGTGACAGTTTAAAGTCCTGACATGCCTGGTACATAGGACTGCAGTAAGATACTTGCAATACCGAAGTACCAGACACGTCATTTTGCGGGAAGGGGTTAATGTGACAGTGCCCCTCCCCCTTACCTACAGGGCCCCTGCTTTATAGAGAAATAATATAGAAAAGACATGGAGGCGTTGTCCATAGCAACCAATCAGATTCCTGGTTTTATTTTTCTAAGACATGTTTGAAAATGAAACAAGTGATCTGATTGGTTGCTATGGGCAATGTTTCCATGCTTTATACCTGCTCATTTTTCGACTCCACATCTTCCCAGAAGTAACCGGCGGGTCCTCATAAGCTTGCTGTCAGTGAATAACTGACAGCGCTAATACACTGCACTACGTATGTAGTGCAGTGTATTAGAGCAGCGATGGGGGCATCAGGCCCTCAAGTGTCAAGTAAAAAAAAAAAGCTAAACTGCCTTTTTTCCCATAACAAGTCTTTTATTATGGGAAAAAACGTAATTTTTTATTAAAAACTATACATAATTGTTATCGTC
Source organism: Rhinoderma darwinii (assembly GCF_050947455.1). Lineage (NCBI taxonomy): Eukaryota > Metazoa > Chordata > Amphibia > Anura > Rhinodermatidae > Rhinoderma > Rhinoderma darwinii. The sequence goes on from NW_027461836.1 coordinate 443,022, forward strand.
GAGTCCGTAATGACCCAAGCTATAAAACTGTTATGTAATTTATCCCGCACTGTGAACGCCGTAAGAAAACCATGAAAAACAACGCCAGAATCTTTGTTTTTAGGTCACATCTCCTCCCAAAAAATGCTATAAATAGTGATCAAAAAGTCATAATAAATCTAAAATAGTACTAATAAAAACGCCAATCCGTCCCGCAAAAAATAATCCCTGACACCGCTTTGTCCACGCAAAAATAAAAACCTTATGGGTCTTAGAATATGGCGACACAGAAAACCAATGATTTTATAAAAAAAGTGATTTTATTGTGCAAAAGCCGCAATACATAAAAAAAAACTATATAAATTTGGTATCGCCGTAATCGTATCGACCCGCAGAATAAAGCGAACATGTAATTTAGGGCACACTGTGGATGCCGAAAAAAAACCAATAAAAAACTATTCCAGAATTGCTTGTTTTTGGTAATTTCCTTTACCAAAAAATGAAATAAAAAGTGATCAAAAAGTCGTATGTGTTCCAAAATGGTACCAATAAAATCTACAGCCCGTCTCGCAAAAAACAAGCCCGCACACCGCTCAATCAACTGAAAAACAAAAAAGTTATGGCACTAGTAATGCGGTGATGAAAAAACATCTCAAATCGCAGGCCGGAGGGGAACATTCCTTCAGATTCAGGGTCCTAGTATTTAGGAACTAGGAAAGGGAAGGGACATGGCACATCCGCTGGAAGCGAGGGCGCCCGTATTATACCAGCGCAAAACTTTCCCAGCAAAATTTCCCAAACTACGAAGGAGAAAAAGTCCCCAAAAGGTGCAGAGCGTTACAGAAGGGGGATAAGAAAGAAAACCGTTTATCAGTGTGACACCGGCCTGCGCATAACGGATCGCTTCACAGCATAACACACATCTATGGATAACTGTATTATTTACCCCATTATTATACCCTCTTATTATGCCCTGATGTACTCCGCACAGATTACATATACCCCTGATATACTCCGCACAGATTACACATACCCTGATGTACTCCTCACAGCTTACATATACCCTGATGTACTCCGCACAGATTACATATACCCTGATGTACTCCTCACAGATTACATATACCCTGATGTACTCCTCACAGATTACATATACCCTGATGTTCTCCGCACAGATTACATATGCCACCACATTATAAACTGAAATACCAGTAAAACTCAAACAAAACTACCAAGCAAAATCCATGCTCAAAATGGCGGTCTTTCCCTTCTTAGCCCTACAGTGTGCCCAAACAGCAATTTATGTCCACAAGTATGGCATTACCATACCCGGGAGAACCCGCTTAACAATTTATGTGGTAAGATTCTCCAGTGGCACAAGCTGGGCACAACATATTGTGCGGTGAATGGGCAGATCAGTGGAAAAATTGCAATTTTCACTTTGCACCATCCACTGCGTATTAATTTCTGAAAAATATCTGGAGCCTAAATTCTCACTACTACCACATATGGGGTGTTACTGTACTCGGGAGAAATTGCTTTACAAATGTTGGGGTGCTTTTTCTTCTTTATTCCTTGTGAAAATGAAAAATGTTGATCTAAAACTACATTTTATTGGAAAAAATACATATTTCATTTTCACTGCTTAATTCTAATTAATTCAGCAAAAAACCTTTGGGATCAAAATTCTCAGTATACCCCTAGATGATTCCTCAGGTTGCAGTTTCCCAAATGGAGTCACATTTGGGGTGTTTCCACTGTACTACAGGGGCTCAGCAAACGTGACATGGCGCCCAGAAACCATTCCAAATGGTGCTCCTTCCCTTCTGAGCCCTACCCTGTGTCCAAACAGCAGTTTATGACCACATATCAGGTATTGTTTTACTCGGCAGAAATTGCTTTACAAAAGTTGTGGTGCTTTTTCTCCTTCTGTCGATTTTCATTTTCACGGCCTACTTCCAATAATTTCTATAAAACACCTGCGGGGTCAAAATGCTCACTATACCGCTAGATAATTTCCTTAAGGGGTGTAGTTTCCAAACTGAGGACACTTGTTGGGGGTTTCCACTGTTTTGTCCCCTCAGCGGCTTTACAAATGTGACATGGCCTCCGCAAAACATTCCTGCTAAATTTGAGTTCCAAAAGCAAAATGGCGCTCTTTCCCTTCTAAACCCCGCCGTGTGTCCAAACAGCCATTTATTTCCACATGTGGGGTACTGTTTTATTAGAGAGAAATTGCTTTACAAATGCTTTTTCTCCTTTAGTCCTCGTGGAAATGAAAAAAAAAATAGCTAAACCTATGGCCTAATTCCAAAAATTCCTGCAAAAAAACTGTTAGGTCAAGATGCTTACTATACCCCTAAATAAATTCCTCGAGGGGCGTAGTTTCCCAAATGGGTTCACTTTTGGGGGGTTTCCACTGTTTTGGTACCACAAAAAAACAGCAATTCTGGCAGTTAGAGTTCACCATGCGTTATAAATGACATGTTACCTTTATTCTGCGGTCAGTCCGATTCCGGCGATACCTAATTTATGGCCCTTTTTATGTTTTACAACGTTTTGCACAATAAAATTACTTATGTAAAAAGAATGTCTTTTTTCTGTCGCCAAGTTGTGAGAACGTTGTAACTTTTTCATCGGCGGAGCTGTGTGAGGGCTTGTTCTTGGCAGGACGAGCTATAGTTTATATTGGCACCATTTTTGGATACGTGCAACTTTTTGATCACTTTTTATTCCAATATTTATAGGGAAAAGTGACGAAAAAACTGGAATTCTGGTATAGATTTTTACGTTGTTCACCGCGTGGAATAAATGACATATTTTTATAGTTCAGGCCGTTACGGACGCGGCGACACCAAATACGTATGTAGAAAAGTATCCGGCACACAAATGTGGTTCAATTTTGCGATTTTATTAAATTCGATGCCATGGGCAATGTGCGTGCAACGTTTCGGTTCAACGACCTTCGTCAGGCACTAGATCCCACTTGGCGTATGATTCTTGAATTATATCGTGCTGCAGTCAGTATGGCGGCTTGCCGCTTAGTTTTGGCGCCAAAACTAAGCGGCAAGCCGCCATACTGACTGCAGCACGATATAATTCAAGAATCATACGCCAAGTGGGATCTAGTGCCTGACGAAGGTCGTTGAACCGAAACGTTGCACGCACATTGCCCATGGCATCGAATTTAATAAAATCGCAAAATTGAACCACATTTGTGTGCCGGATACTTTTCTATATACAATTGGGTTGGGACCCTATTCGTGCACCTCTTTCAATCTTGTGCGCTCTGAACCAACACAGACCAAATACGTATGGTTTATTATTATTTTTCAATAATAAAAGACTTGATAAGGGAACAGGGCGATTGTATTTTATTTTATTACTTGAAACTTTTATTATGTTTTAAAACTTTTTTTTTTTTACACATTTTTTTAAGTCCCACCAGGAGACTAGAAGGTCCAACTGTCAGATATTTTTTTTCTCTAATACATTGCACTACCTATATAGTGCAATGTATTAGATCTGTCAGTCATTCAGTGACAGCAAGCCGATTAGAGCGGGTCCTGGAAGGCTTCCGTGCTAGGTAGACCAGGAGGCCAGTATTAGGCAATTTCATAGCTGGGGTTCTGATGAGCTGCAAACACCTTAAACGCAGCAATCGCTTTTGACCGCTACATTAAAAGAGTTAATGGCGGGGATCTAAGCTAATTTCGGTCATCGCCATTACAGTCAGATGTCAGCTTCTGAGTCAGCGCCACGCATTTGGCGTATGGCTAAGGCAAAATGCGGGAAGGAATTAAAGTCCTCCCTGACTGACCTCAGTTGTGCCCCCCCCCCCCCCCGCCCACCAGCATTGCATTGTGAAGCTCCTGCAGATCTTTTTCTATGCTGTGTCTCATTTTATACCGTTTCCTCGGCAGAAATAAGCTGCTGTTCACACTGGAGCTGTCGTGCAGCTTTTGCAGCGCTGACATGTCTGATGTGGATATGTTGCTCGAATCAATGGCCTCGAACCTGTGGCATCAAATTTATATCTGAGGAGGCTGTAAAATCAGGCACTTGGGGCTATAATTATCTGCAGCTACCCGTGATAATCCGGGCATAGCAGGACCTGCGACTCATCCACGCTGACGGGGGGTTCAGAGTCAGTTTCAGACAGGCGATGACAGGTCTGATGACAGGTCTGATGACAGTTGATGACAGGCGATGACAGATCTGATGACAGGCAATGACAGTTCTGATGACAGGACTGATGACAGGTCTGATGACAGTTGATGACAGGCGATGACAGGTCTGATGACAGGCAATGACAGTTCTGATGACAGGACTGATGACAGGTCTGATGACAGGTCTGATGACAGGCGATGACAGGCGGACAGATCTGATGACAGTTGATGACAGATCTGATGACAGGCGATGACAGGTCTGATGACAGGTCTGATGACAGGCGATGACAGGTCTGATGACAGGCAATGACGGGTCTGATGACAGACGATGACAGGCGATGACAGGTCTGATGACAGGCGATGACAGGTCTGATGACAGGCGATGACGGGTCTGATGACAGGCGATGACAGGTCTGATGAGCGTTGTTTTTTTTACATTTCAACTGAACCATAGGAGCGGAGCGTCCACCATTGACCCTGCTGTATTTGAAAGTGTGGAAACCCTACCTACCTACCAAATTCTAAATGAGAAGTGTCGTTGCTACCTAACCAGGACCTCAGGCAGTGGGCAATCTAGGGGTATACAGCTGGGTACAGGTGATAAGAGGACTGAGGACAGGACTGAAGACAGGACTAAGGACTGGTTTGGTGACACTGATCACCAGATGATGGTGGTTGTAGTGTTTTATCAGCTGGTGAGGGGACTGATTGCCGGCTTTATGTTCATTTTCATTCCTATCTACACAGCATCTGGCTCTGTCAGGCTCAGGACACAGTTGAGCCCTCACAGAGCAGGAGATGCTGGTAAAATAATACGTCTGCGTTGTGATTGGCCAGTCAATACAGACTGCCAAATCACAGCACTTGCCGGCACTGGACCATGATCAGGGGACTGTAGAGTGCGTACACTCCTACCGGGGGGAAGTGGCTTCACCTGCTCACCTTCCCCATTAATGGCCATACCTTTTCCCAAACCCCCTGTCCCTCTAATAAGACTCAGACACTTGGGTTGGATAAATTTGGCCACAGCAGCCATTTTATTTACAAACAAACATCAAGAACAACAATTTACAAATAATAATAACAATGGAAGTGGAGTCCTTGGAGCTACAAAAGTCTGTCACGAAACAGCCCACCTGCATAGTATTTTACTCCCAACCATCACCCTACTGGCTCAGGGGCACCGGTATACCTGCAGTTGGCTGACCTCAACCGCAACCACTCCCCGGGACTCCACCCAGAGGGAGCCCAAATTGACCACTCCTCGGGACACCACCCAGCAGGAGCCCAAATTGACCAGACTACCAACCATAATAAATTGGGGACGGACCATACCCCCTATGAATCCCCCCCCCACAGTAATTTACCACCAACTCCAAGGACCCCCAATCCGCCACACGAACATACTTAGACACCTTTAAGTATGCAAGCCCCCACCCAACAAGAGGGCCCTTTCGATACCTTCCTGCAGGCGCAGAGTCCACAGGTCAATCCCCACGGCCGTCAGGTGCACACCATCACCTAGCTAATAATTACCCTGGCCATCCTCGAAGTCATAATGACGCACGAAGACCCCCCCGTTTCTCACCACGAAACCCGAAACTGCCCGATTAACCTTTACCCTGGCTTTATTTAACCGCGGCACCGATCATGCATGCCGCCAAAGCTTCCGCGGGACAATCTCTGACCACACCACCTTAATACGCGGGAAAACGGACCATAACCTGAGTAGATCGTATTTTATATCCCTGATCAACTCACGAAAAGGACGACTACCCAAATCGTTACCCCCGACATGTAACACCAAGACATCCGGGGCCCTGTCCATCAGTGCAAACCGATGCACGTCCGGCAACACCCGACTCCACAGCATCCCCCTACTCCCAAGCCACCGCACGACTACATCCTCCCGCCGAAAACCCAACTGCCGCCCGTCCGGACGAACATCTGCCCGCTCCGCCCCCCAATGAACGTAGGAATGCCCGACGATCCACACCAATCGGCCCGCGGGTCCTGAAAAATAAAACCACTGATTAACAAAACGAGTAAGGATGCAAGCGAAACATGGAGGAGGAGAGAAAAAGCGACGAGGGGAGCAGGAGGGAGTGTAGAGAAGGAGGGATTACGACTGGACTATCATATAAACCAGGGGTCTCAAGCACGCGGCCCGCGGGCTGCAAGCGGCCCCTGGGGCTGTCATCTGCGGCCCGCGGGACACAGAGCCGCTAGTATCGGCTCTGCTCCGAGACTCTGGAATTCCCTGACATCGCTGTTCACATATGAACAGCGATGTCTGGGGCTTCCCCAGAGCCGGAGTCCCGAGCAGAGCGCTGGTGTCGGCTCTGCTCCGGGACTCTGTGGAATTCCCTGACATCGCTGTCCACATATGAACAGCGATGTCTGGGGCTTCCCCAGACCCGGAGTCCCGAGAAGAGCGCTGGTGTCGGCTCTGCTCCGGGACTCTGTGGAATTCCCTGACATCGCTGCCCATATATGGACAGTGTGTCAGGGTCTTGCCCAGAGCGGAGGAGAGCGCTGGTGTCGGCTCTGCTCCTGGACTCTGTGGAATTCCCTGACATCGCTGTCCACATATGAACAGCGATGTCTGGGGCTTCCCCAGAGCCGGAGTCCCGAGCAGAGCGCTGGTGTCGGCTCTGCTCCGGGACTCTGTGGAATTCCCTGACATCGCTGCCCATATATGGACAGTGTGTCAGGGTCTTGCCCAGAGCGGAGCAGAGCGCTGGTGTCGGCTCTGCTCCTGGACTCTGTGGAATTCCCTGACATCACTGTCCACATATGAACAGCGATGTCTGGGGCTTCCCCAGAGCCTGAGTCCCGAGCAGAGCGCTGGTGTCGGCTCTGCTCCTGGACTCTGTGGAATTCCCTGACATCGCTGTCCACATATGAACAGCGATGTCTGGGGCTTCCCCAGAGCCGGAGTCCCGAGCAGAGCGCTGGTGTCGGCTCTGCTCCGGGACTCTGTGGAATTCCCTGACATCGCTGTCCACATATGAACAGCGATGTCTGGGGCTTCCCCAGAGCCGGAGTCCCGAGAAGAGCGCTGGTGTCGGCTCTGCTCCGGGACTCTGTGGAATTCCCTGACATCACTGCCCATATATGGACAGTGTGTCAGGGTCTTGCCCAGAGCGGAGCAGAGCGCTAGTGTCGGCTCTGCCCCTGGACTCTGTGGAATTCCCTGACATCGCTGTCCACATATGAACAGCGATGTCTGGGGTTTCCCCAGAGCCGGAGTCCCGAGCAGAGCGCTGGTGTCGGCTCTGCTCCGGGACTCTGTGGAATTCCCTGACATCGCTTCCCATATATGGACAGTGTGTCAGGGTCTTGCCCAGAGCGGAGCAGAGCGCTGGTGTCGGCTCTGCTCCTGGACTCTGTGGAATTCCCTGACATCGCTGTCCACATATGAACAGCGATGTCTGGGGCTTCCCCAGAGCCTGAGTCCCGAGCAGAGCGCTGGTGTCGGCTCTGCTCCTGGACTCTGTGGAATTCCCTGACATCGCTGTCCACATATGAACAGCGATGTCTGGGGCTTCCCCAGAGCCGGAGTCCCGAGCAGAGCGCTGGTGTCAGCTCTGCTCCGGGACTCTGTGGAATTCCCTGACATCGCTGTCCACATATGAACAGCAATGTCTGGGGCTTCCCCAGAGCCGGAGTCCCGAGCAGAGCGCTGGTGTCGGCTCTGCTCCGGGACTCTGTGGAATTCCCTGACATTGCTGCCCATATATGGACAGTGTGTCAGGGTCTTCCCAAGAGCGGAGTCCCGAGCAGAGCGCTGTTATCGGCTCTGCTCCGGGACTCTGGGGAAGCCTCTGACATTGCTGTCCATACATCGACAATGATGTCAGGGGCTTCCCCAGAGCAGGAGTCCCAGTGATGTCAGGAGCACAGCTGGAGTCCCAGGAAGAGCCTACTAGCGCTTTGCCTGGGACTCCAGCTCTGGGTAAGCCCCTGACATCACTGGGGCAGCCTCTACAGAGGGCCCTGGGGCAGCCTCTACAGAGGGCACTGGGGCAGCCTCTACAGAGGGCACTCGGGCAGCCTCTACAGAGGGCACTGGGGCAGCCTCTACAGAGGGTTCTGGGGCAGCCTCTACAGAGGGCTCTGTGGCAGCCTCTACAGAGGGCACTGGGGCAGCCTCTACAGAGGGCACTGTGGCAGCCTCTACAGAGGGCACTGTGTTAGCCTCTACAGAGGGCACTGGGGCAGCCTCTACAGAGGGCACTGTGGCAGCCTCTACAGAGGGCACTGTGGCAGCCTCTACAGAGGGCACTGTGGCAGCCTCTACATAGGGCACTGTGGCAGCCTCTACAGAGGACACTGTGGCAGCCTCTACAGAGGGCACTGTGGCAGCCTCTACAGAGGGCACTGTGGCGTTATCTACAATTGGGTGTGTGACAGTATCTGAAGAGGACACTGGCATTATCTAGGGGTGTGTTGCATTATCTACAGAGGGCACTGTGGCCTTATCTACAGAGGGCACTGTGGCCTTATCTACAGAGGGCACTGTGGCCTTATCTACAGAGGGCACTGTGGCCTTATCTACAGAGGGCACTGTGGCCTTATCTACAGAGGGCACTGTGGCCTTATCTACAGAGGGCACTGTGGCTTTATCTACAGAGGGCACTGTGGCCTTATCTACAGAGGGCACTGTGGACTTATCTAGGGGTGTGTTGCATTATCCACAGAGGGTACTGCGGCAGCATCCACAGAGGGCACTGCGGCAGCATCCACAGAGGGCACTGCGGCACTATCTAAAAAGGGGCTGCCCAATCTTGACATGTGTGCTAACTGAGCCGCCGGACTGCATTTAGCGACACTTAAACTGGAAAGCTGGATTGTTGAAATAAGCACGTGGAGAAATATCTCAAATTTTAAACCTAGTGCTATTATTATAGTAATCTAGTATTATAGTAATGTAGTATTATTATTCTAGTAATATAGTGTTATAGTAGTTCAAATAACTAATTGATTAACAATAATTTAGTATTGTATCAAATTTGAAAGTAATGCGGCCCGTCAACTTCCCATTTTTTCTATATGCGGCCCACTTACCCGGCCGAGTTTGAGACCCCTGATATAAACTGAGGGCGCACATACAGCTGGAAACGGCGGGAATCCCATCGACCTATCCACTTTACCACTTCCTCACCCAATCCCCATGCCACCGCCTCCGTCGCTGCCCCAATCCGAAAAGAATGGGGGGAAAACTGCTAATTTTTCGACTCCACATCTTCCCAGAAGTAACCATAGCAACCAATTCAAAAGATGAGAGTTGGTAGGTAGATTGGAGGGTCTGATAAGTGACAACCATAGCCCACCATGCAGTAACAGCCAGATCCTCTAGAGGTAACAGCTACTGCCACCATTATAGTGACAGCTACTGACCCCAATAATAGTGACAGCTACTGACCCCAATAATAGTGACAGCTACTGACCCCAATAATAGTGACAGCTACTGACCCCAATAATAGTGACAGCTACTGACCCCAATAATAGTGACAGCTACTGACCCCAATAATAGTGACAGCTACTGACCCCAATAATAGTGACAGCTACTGACCCCAATAACAGTGACAGCTACTGACACCAATAACAGTGACAGCTACTGACCCCAATAATAGTGACAGCTATTGACCCCAATAATAGTGACAGCTACTGACCCCAATAATAGTGAAAGCTACTGACCCCAATAATAGTGACAGCTACTGACCCCAATAATAGTGACAGCTATTGACCCTAATAATAGTGACAGCTACTGACCCCAATAATAGTGACAGCTACTGACCCCAATAATAGTGACAGCTACTGACCCCAATAATAGTGACAGCTACTGACCCCAATAATAGTAACAGCTACTGATCCCAATAATAGTGACAGCTACTGACCCCAATAATAGTGACAGCTACTGACCCCAATTTTAGTGACAGCTACTGACCCCAATAATACTGACAGCTACTGACCCCAATAACAGTGACAGCTACTGACCCCAATAATAGTGACAACTACTGACCCCAATAATAGTGACAGCTACTGACCCCAATAACAGTGACAGCTACTGACCCCAATAATAGTGACAGCTACTGACCCCAATAATACTGACAGCTACTGACCCCAATAACAGTGACAGCTACTGACCCCAATAATAGTGACAGCTACTGACCCCAATAATAGTGACAGCTACTGACCCCAATAATAGTGACAGCTACTGACCCCAATAATAGTCACAGCTACTGACCCCAATAATAGTGACAGCTACTGACCCCAATAATAGTGACAACTACTGACCCCAATAATAGTGACAGCTACTGACTCCAATAATAGTGACAGCTACTGACCCCAATAACAGTGACTGCTACTGACCCCAATAACAGTGACAGCTACTGACCCCAATAATAGTGACAGCTACTGACCCCAATAACAGTGACAGCTACTGACCCCAATAACAATGACAGCTACTGACCCCAATAATAGCGACAGCTACTGACACCAATAATAGTGACAGCTACTGACCCCGATAATAGTGACAGCTGCAACCCCCAATAATAGTGACAGCTACTGACCCCAATAATAGTGACAGCTACTGACCCCAATAATAGTGACAGCTACTGACCCCAATAATAGTGACAGCTACTGACCCCAATAATAGTGACAGCTACTGACCCCAATAACAGTGACAGCTACTGACCCCAATAATAGTGACAGCTACTGACCCCAATAATAGTGACAGCTACTGACCCCAATAATAGTAACAGCTACTGATCCCAATAATAGTGACAGCTACTGACCCCAATAATAGTGACAGCTACTGACCCCAATTTTAGTGACAGCTACTGACCCCAATAATACTGACAGCTACTGACCCCAATAACAGTGACAGCTACTGACCCCAATAATAGTGACAACTACTGACCCCAATCATAGTGACAGATACTGACCCCAATAACAGTGACAGCTACTGACCCCAATAATAGTGACAGCTACTGACCCCAATAATACTGACAGCTACTGACCCCAATAACAGTGACAGCTACTGACCCCAATAATAGTGACAGCTACTGACCCCAATAATAGTGACAGCTACTGACCCCAATAATAGTGACAGCTACTGACCCCAATAATAGTCACAGCTACTGACCCCAATAATAGTGACAGCTACTGACCCCAATAATAGTGACAACTACTGACCCCAATAATAGTGACAGCTACTGACTCCAATAATAGTGACAGCTACTGACCCCAATAACAGTGACTGCTACTGACCCCAATAACAGTGACAGCTACTGACCCCAATAATAGTGACAGCTACTGACCCCAATAACAGTGACAGCTACTGACACCAATAACAATGACAGCTACTGACCCCAATAATAGTGACAGCTACTGACACCAATAATAGTGACAGCTACTGACCCCGATAATAGTGACAGCTGCAACCCCCAATAATAGTGACAGCTACTGACCCCAATAATAGTGACAGCTACTGACCCCAATAATAGTGACAGCTACTGACCCCAATAATAGTGACAGCTACTGACCCCAATAATAGTGACAGCTACTGACCCCAATAACAGTGACAGCTACTGACCCCAATAATAGTGACAGCTACTGACCCCAATAATAGTGACAGCTTTTGAACCCAATAATAGTGACAGCTACTGATCCCAATAATAGTGACAGCTACTGACCCCAATAATAGTGGCAGCTACTGACTCCAATAATAGTAACAGCTACTGACCCCAATAATAGTGACAGCTACTGACCCCAATAATAGTGACAGCTACTGACCCCGATAATAGTGACAGCTACTGACCCCAATAATAGTGACAGCTACTGACCCCAATAATAGTGACAGCTACTGACCCCAATAATAGTGACAGCTACTGACCCCAATAATAGTGACAGCTACTGACCCCAATAATAGTGACAACTACTGACCCCAATAATTGTGACAGCTTTTGAACCCAATAATAGTGACAGCTACTGATCCCAATAATATTGACAGCTACTGACCCCAATAATAGTGGCAGCTACTGACTCCAATAATAGTGACAGCTACTGACCCCAATAATAGTGACAGGTACTGACCCCGATAATAGTGACAGCTACTGACCCCAATAATAGTGACAGCTACTGACCCCAATAATAGTGACAGCTACTGACCCCAATAACAGTGACAGCTACTGACCCCAATAACAGTGACAGCTACTGACCCCAATAATAGTGACAACTACTGACCCCAATAATAGTGACAGCTACTGACCCCAATAATAGTGACAGCTACTGACCACAATAATAGTGACAGCTACTGATCCCAATAATAGTGACAGATAATGACCACAATAACAGTGACAGCTACTGACCCCAATAATAGTGACAGCTACTGACCCCAATAATAGTGACAGCTACTGACCCCAATAATAGTGACAGCTACTGAGCCCAATAATAGTGACAGCTACTGAGCCCAATAATAGTGACAGCTACTGACCCCGATAATAGTGACAGCTACTGACCCCAATAATAGTGACAGCTACTGACCCCAATAATAGTGACAGCTACTGACCCCAATAATAGTGACAGCTACTGACCCCAATAATAGTGACAGCTACTGACCCCAATAATAGTGACAACTACTGACCCCAATAATTGTGACAGCTTTTGAACCCAATAATAGTGACAGCTACTGATCCCAATAATATTGACAGCTACTGACCCCAATAATAGTGGCAGCTACTGACTCCAATAATAGTGACAGCTACTGACCCCAATAATAGTGACAGGTACTGACCCCGATAATAGTGACAGCTACTGACCCCAATAATAGTGACAGCTACTGACCCCAATAATAGTGACAGCTACTGACCCCAATAACAGTGACAGCTACTGACCCCAATAACAGTGACAGCTACTGACCCCAATAATAGCGACAACTACTGACCCCAATAATAGTGACAGCTACTGACCCCAATAATAGTGACAGCTACTGACCACAATAATAGTGACAGCTACTGATCCCAATAATAGTGACAGATAATGATCACAATAACAGTGACAGCTACTGACCCCAATAATAGTGACAGCTACTGACCCCAATAATAGTGACAGCTACTGACCCCAATAATAGTGACAGCTACTGAGCCCAATAATAGTGACAGCTACTGAGCCCAATAATAGTGACAGCTACTGACCCCAATAACAGTGACAGCTACTGACCCCAATAATAGTGACAGCTACTGACCCAATTATAGTGACAGCTACTGACCCCAATAATAGTGACAGCTACTGACCCCGATAATAGTGACAGCTACTGACCCCAATAATAGTGACAGCTACTGACCCCAATAATAGTGACAGCTACTGACCCCAATAATAGTGACAGCTACTGATCCCAATAATAGTGACAGCTACTGACCCCAATAATAGTGACAGCTACTGACCCCAATAATAGTGTCAGCTACTGACCCCAATAATAGCGACAGCTACTGACCCCAATAATAGTGACAGCTACTGACCCCAATAACAGTGACAGCTACTGACCCCAATAATAGTGACAGCTACTGACCCCAATAATAGTGACAGCTACTGACCCCAATAATAGTGACAGCTACTGACCCCAATAATAGTGACAGCTACTGACCCCAATAATACTGACAGCTACTGACCCCGATAATAGTGACAGCTACTGACCCCAATAATAGTGACAGCTACTGACCCCAATAATAGTGACAGCTACTGACCCCAATAACAGTGACAGCTACTGACCCCAATAACAGTGACAGCTACTGACCCCAATAACAGTGACAGCTACTGACCCCAATAATAGTGACAGCTACTGACCCCTATAACAGTTTTCTGACGCGAACAATAACATCTTATTTATGGTGAATGATGAAGGGCTTAAAAAACGTCAAAAAACAATAAAAATAAAGATAAATTATTGGAGCACTCCGCTTTATTTTTTTATTGCACCCTCCATTTGTATATTGGTGTTTCAGTGGGGTGCTGTGAGCAAAATACTTACCGATCCCCGCATCTTGTATTTTTTGGGTCCAACGCCGCTCACGTGACCTTCCCCCAGACTTGTCTGAAGTTACTGTGCTTTTGAATAAACCGGAACTCAGGCTCTCAATGCATTCCTATGGGAGCCAGGACGAGGCCAGAACGAGGCCAGAACGAGGCCAGAACGGGGCCAGAACGAGGCCAGAACGAGGCCAGAACGAGGCCACAACGAGGCCACAACGAGGCCACAACGAGGCTCCATAGGAATGCATTGACTTCCAGGAATGCTGAACAGCAGTGATTCTAGACCAGGTCAGAATGGACCCGGAAAACGACAAAATTCGGGGATCGGTAAGTTTTTCTACACACAGCACTCCAGTGAAACACCAATGTACAAATGGAGGGTGCAATAAAAAGAATAAAGTGGAGTGCTCCTTTAAATGCTAATTTAAATGTACTGCAAAATGGTCACAATGAAGGAAGACAAAAGCGGAAAAAATTATTTGCAGCTTAATCGAAAAAATTGGTTGCAACATCAAGGGGTTAATAATTATATTACATGCAGATCACTGTATAGAGCTTTTCAGTTCCCCAGGGGCATACGGTTGGGAGCTTTGACTGGGGGGTCACTTTAAGAATAAATAAATGGGGGGTGGCATCACATCATCATGATCTACAGGGATTGGCCAGTGATCACATGGTAGGGGGGCTATAGAGCTCCCTATAAGATAGTAATGCCCTTCGTCCTCTTTGGACCCTGCAGCTTGGCGTCTTTCCCTCCCCCACTCCCTCTCTTGATTTGACTCCTTAATGACACGACCAATTTATTTATTTTTATTTTAGTTTATTACTATTTGTGGGGTGAAATTAGCAAAAAAAAAAGCAAATGCGCCATTTTCTGGGGGATTTTGTTTTTACGGCGTCTATTGTGCGGTAATAACTACATGTTCACTTTATTCTACGGATTAATACGATTACGGTGATATCGACTTTATATTTTTTTCATGTTTTACCACTTTGTAAAACTATTTGTTAAAAAAATTTGTTTTGTGTCACCAAAATCTGAGAGCCATAACTTTTTTATGTTTCCGTTGATTGAGCGATGTGAGGGCTTTTGTTGTTACCATTTTGGGGTGCGACTTTTTGACTAGGTTTTATTCTATTTTTTGGGGAAACTAACGTGACCAAAAAACAGCAATTTGGGTGTTTAAACATTTTTATTGTTTTTTTTACGGTGTTCAGCGAGTGGGTTAGATAACATCAGATTGTAATAGTTCGGACTTTTGCAAACGCGGCGATATCAGTTATGCTAACTTATATGTTGTTTAACATTACTTTAGAGAGAAAATGGGAAGAGGGAATTTTTTTAGAAATGTAAATATTATTTTTGGGATATTTGTAAAAAACTTTATTTTACTTTTTAAAATTCAGTTTAGAAGTCCCCCTAGTGGACTTGAACCGGCGATTATTGTATTGCTTACACGATCCACTGCAATACTAACGTATTACAGTATATCATGATTTTTACAGCCACCTATGAAGCCCTGCCGGAGAACAAAGATGGCAGACCCTTCATTAGGCCCCAGGCTGCCATGATAACCAACGGCATCCCGCTATAGCATCGTGGGGGCACAAGGGCACGTCGGTGAGGGTCGCCCCTCTCATACTAATGCTTTAGATGCTGTGGTCGTGATTGACTGTGGCATCTAAGGGGTTAAACGGGAAGACTCAAAGTGATTTTTGATTCTGTCCGTTGCAGTGAGGTGTTGGCCATATTACACAGCGAATACCCGCTAAGTATGGAGCGACCCCAGCCCGTGATCCCGCTCCATACTTTCCCTTAACGACTGCCATGTACATGTATGTGGCATCTTGTTAAGGAGTTAGGGTATGTTCACACGCAGTGGTTTCAGACGTAATTCGGGAGTTTTAAGCCTCGAATTACGCATTAAAAAACACCCATAATATGTCTACAAACATCTGCCCATTGCTTTCAATGGGAATTACGATGTTCTGTTCCCACGAGCCTTTATTTTACGCGTCGCTGTCAAAATACGGCGCGTAAAATGACGGCTCGTCAAAAGAAGTGCAGGTCATTTCTTGGGACGTTTGTGGAGGCGTTTTTCATTGACTCCATTGAAAAACAGCTCCAAAAATGTCCGTAAAGAACGCCGCGAAAAACGCGAGTTGTTAAAAAAAGTCTGAAAATCAGGAGTTATTTTCGCCTGAAAACCGCTCCGTATTTTCAGACGTTTTTGAGTTTGCGTGTGAACATAGCCTTAAATGTCATTTTGTTGATAATTGTTTCAGAGTTTTTATGTTCATCCTGTTTTGATCATTTTGTTCTGTTCCAGATGTCACAGCGGCGGTTCAAGGAGGATCTTGTCTCTACCGTTCGTGAAATCACCCGGAAACAACTGGAGCATGCCCATCGCGCCTGCAATGTTCTGGCACCCAGGGTGACCTGTTTATCTTGCAATGTGTTTATCCAACCAGCGGACAACGTCCTCAAATTTATTGTTAATAATAAAAGCTGTGGCCGACCCCCACTTTACCCCACATCTTGGTCTGGGTCTCAGTTATTTCATATAAATGTTAGAGGTTGTGTTATATGGGGGTGATGCCATCATTTGTCCTGTCAGTCTTGTTTTACCAAATGTAATCCCCTGTGATACAATGCCATCACCCAAAACAACATGTAAAAATCAATGGAGGGGGGTAAATACTTTTTATTAGCACAGTATAACAGATGACCTTACATTGACCTCTGTGAAAAAAAGACGCTAAAATGTCACTACATCAATGACTTGTGTTCTGGGGTCTGCGAAGCCCATAGCAGATATAATTCATAGCAGATACTAAACCATGGCAGCTCCAGAGCAGAACTGACCTTACTGTGACATCATGATGACATCACGGAGCTATGATGTCACAGAGAGCTGAGAAGTTGGGAATTCCCCTTGACAGCAGCAGAACTGACCTTACTGTGACATCATGATGACATCACGGAGCTATGATGTCACAGAGAGATAATGAGAGGTTATAAATATTCACGTGACAGCTGCACGGTCTTACTTTCTGTGAATTGACACAGAGCGCGATTTTCTAATTGATTGGCGACTTTTCATTATTATGGAAATCAATGGACTGGGATTCTTCACCATCTTCTTGGCCTTTTGGTGTGTGGCCTGGCTCTCTGGTAGCTACACACTGACTGTTATCAACAGCCATGCCCCTCCACTGATGTACATCAGGTAAGATGGAGAATTACACGACTTTTATAGTTTGGGAATGTATAAGGTAATTACTTAAATAAGGAGGAAATTATCTAATTAACAAAATGGCTTCCATTACCTAGAGGGGCCGCAAGAGGACAGAGAAACGCATATCCTCAGTCCTATAGATTATTATCTGACTTATGATTATTAAGATAAAACATTTCTGACAATTTTTCTATATTATTTAACATTGAGCGTTTTTCTTTTTCTTTTACAGTGAAACGGGAAATTTCTTTCCCGAAAATATCCTGTTTAGAATAGGATTCATAGGAATGGCCATTGCCTGTAAGTAAATATCACGGAAGTGATTATAATATGCTCTTACTTCTGGGGGATGGCGGGTTATTATAAAAAGTCTTATATCTGATTATATTACTCTGGGGTCAAACCTACATTTATTTTTTACAAAAATGTGGTTACTACGTCAGTGAGAGATGCAGGCTGGTTGCTAGGGACTCATTGCTGGACAAGACTGTGGTTGTTAGGTAGTGTATCCCTAGCAACCAGACTGTCAGACATGACTCAGACTTGGCATCAGTCGCACCCTGCCCCCATCTCAGTCTACAGTAGTAATCAAAATTTTCTAAAAAATAAAAATAAAGTTTTGTTAATTTCAACTGATAATAATTGTCCGGATTAGACGATGCAGATAAATGTTCCCGTCTATTATTGAAGGTTTCTTGTTGGGTTTAGCATTTGGTCCGCGCTTCATAGATGTTATTAGGTGCTTTTACACGTGGTACAGGATTAATTCGGCTCATTTGCTCTTTTTCAGCTCTGGGCCTGACGTTTCTACACTATAAGTACATCATGCTCCATGCTGAAGCCTTTGGGGATCGTCAGGCCTTGGTTCAAAAGATCCTCCTGGCAATTGGATGGTCATCATGCGTCGGGACAGCCATGATGGCTACATTCTCGGTTAGTTAATAAATGTTTTACGTTAATAGGGTTGTCCCATCTTCACTAAATAGGGACCCGCTGGCAATTAGCTAATTACTGTAGGTCCGGCAGCTGAACCCCTGGTGATCATGATCAGCGGTTATCACCGAGTGGCCACACACTAAAGTGGTATTACATGGCTTATTAGAATGAATGGACGGCCATGTAATAGATGTGTGTCCTCAATCCCCCAAGAGCAGAAGCCATTTTTTGTTAGTGGCTTTCTGCTCTGTCTAATAGGGAAGCAGGAGACCCCCCTCTATATCCATTATGTCTCTGGGGTTATTATATCAGAACACGTTAATTAGGATTTATTGGGAAGTTCTGAGGGTAAATTAGTGATTAGTTCCATAAGATTTGCTCTAACCTCTGTCTGCTTGTTTTCTAGACCTACTATTATCCAATAACTCACCGGATTAATGCTTGCATTGCATTCGGGTTTGGCAGCCTTTACAACCTTTGGCAGTCCATACTCCTCTACAAATTGTCCGAAAGCCGAATCTTCATCAGCCATTTCAGACTGGCGTCCTGCATAATGGCCGTGACCTTAGTGGTTTCATGTATCCTTTCTTAAATAATATTTGAATGGAATCCAACCGTCCTTGTCTTTAGGTTCACATGTAGAAAACTTCAGATCCTGAGGTGATCATTTCCCTTCATTTTCTAATCTCTGCCGTCAGATGGCGACATGCTGGTGTAACACAGCGTCATCTGGTAACATTGTTCAGCTTCTTGCAGGAAGATGCTGAATAGAAAGCAGCGGTACTGTCATTGCTATATATGTATTATATTAACATTTATCTTACATAAAAGTGTAGTAAATCCTATAAGACACTTACTAAACATAAGAAACTTTATTTTCCTATATAATAAATTACCAGTCATTGGAAATAAGGTATCCGTATACACCCACCTGTGCGCTGGAGATCAGTGTGTAAAGGTATGTACAGTATATCTCATACATAATATCAAGTTATTGACATGCTGAGCTGCTGGTACAAACCAGTCGATGTAAAATTCCTTTAATCCGGTATTAATGAGATTATTCTGGATTATTGTATAGATTTTATTTGTACCCCTAGAAGCCGTTCTATAGGAAAACAATTGGACCTATAATCTTTGTGCTCGTTCTCAGCACCATGGTGATCGTGACGTCCGCAATGTAATGGATATGGTGTCATATGACAATGGGTCAGGTCCATTTTGGCATCGCCGTCAGTCACATGACTCCATGTAATAAACATTAATGCGGCAAAACCTCGGCTGGGGCGGAAAGTTCTTGTTTTGCGCAATTTTTTCTATATTAATTTTGATATTTTTTTAACAGATCAGTGAAATGACATCAAAGATCATAGAGTGGTCGATGTTGGTCCTCATTCTGGTGAATGTATTGAGCTATTATCAGAATATGCAGGTCAGTAGACGTCACCTCATTATCACCTTGTATACCAGACCTCGTAATAACATTATTATTCATCTCTACAATCATGGGGTTTATAATGTGGATATTTGTTTCTTTTCTTAGAGTTTATCTATAACAATTACCTGGAAAAGCTTCACCATCTCCAAGAGCGAGAAGAACCATTTATAGACAGTGGACACTACAGATGAGGTGGAATGGCACGTCACAGCCGAGCAGGAACTTCTCTGGGAACATCCTAAACTGCTTAACTCCAGAGATGGCGACCACTCCACCAGCTCCAACCTTTCTCCCAAATATCATCTTACATCAGGGAGAAAGAGCTACAAGAACCGTTTATGACCAGCGAACTCTACAGCGAGGTGGAATAACAAGTCACAGCCGAGCAGGAACATCTCAAACTGCAAAGGCTCTGGAAATGCCACGAAATCTACCAGCTCCAACCTTTCTCCAAAAAACAACTTACATCAGGGAGAAAGATCTACAAGATCCGTTTATGACCAGCGGACTCTACAGCGAGGTGGAATGGCACGTCACAGCCGAGCAGGAACATCTCAAACTGCAAAGGCTCTAGAAATGCCACGAAATCTACCAGCTCCAAGCTTTCTCCAAAAAACAACTTACATCAGGGAGAAAGATCTACAAGATCCGTTTATAACCAGCGGATTCTACAGCGAGGAGAAATGGCACGTCACAGCCGAGCAGGAATATCTCAAACTGCAGAAGCTCCGGTTATACAACCAAGTGCCGAGACATCCACCACCTCCAACCTTTCTCCCAAATATCATCTTACCACAAGGAGAGAGAAGCAGCGGACTGTTTACTATCCTCATGGTCATTGTTTGTTGGCTTATAAAACGGTTTAGTAAAGTCATTTTCTACCACCTGAAACCTGTTTTTGTCTTTATTACTGTCAATAATAATAATAATAATCCTGAGTCTTCCATAGATCTGTCCTCATGAACCTGGAAGAATAAGAACGTCTCAATGTTTTTGTAGCAAAATTCAGATTTATGAAAAATATAATTATATTTTTTACACTATAAGACGTACATTTTATCAATAAAAAAATCTTGCTACAAAATGTGTACACGTGATAGTCCGGACTCAGGGGAGCCTGGCGGCCCCTTATTAAACCTAATGAGAGGCCCCCCTTTAGAGCGAATAGCGTGGGGGACACATGGGATCACTTCGCACCCCCTTTTACCCTTTTTTCTTCTTTCTTTTCCCTTATTCTGTTCCCTTGTTTTTCCTATATTCTGCTTTTCCCCCTATTTTGTCTTTTGGTGTCTTCTCACACCCCTTCTTTGGGGTGTGGCTTTACGGTATTTACCTTGTTCTAGAAGTTTCCTCAGGTTTGACCTTGTGACCAGGCAGATGTTGGCAACAGTCCAGGGATTGGTTTGAGGAGCTGAGCGGCGGGAAATCCTGGAGGATAAAAGGATGTCTGGTCCGATCAGCAGATTGTCTGAAGAAGCTGTTTGAAGCAGCCCCGCCCACCCTCCCTTGTTCAAGGACAGAATTCCCGCTGACCCTCCCTTGTTCAAGGACAGAATTCCCGCCCACCCTCCGTTGTTCAAGGACAGAATTCCCGCCCACCCTCCCTTGTTCAAGGACAGAATTCCCGCCCACCCTCCCTTGTTCAAGGACAGAATTCCCGCCCACCCTCCCTTGTTCAAGGACAGAATTCCCGCTCACCCTCCCTTGTTCAAGGACAGAATTCCCGCTCACCCTCCCTTGTTCAAGGACAGAATTCCCGCCCACCTTCCCTTGTTCAAGGACAGAATCCCCGTCGCGGAGTTTGTTAGTGGGTTGTCTCGCAGCTAATGCTGTGTGGACAAGTGCTTGCTTATTGGACGTTTCATTATTGGACATTATTTATTTAATTATTTATTTATTAATTCATTCAAGTTGATTATAAAGATTTATTAATATTTTTATGTTACCCATAATAAACACCACAGCCTTTTACTTCCAACTATATTGTATGCTTGACTTTTATTTAAGGTTTTTGAGGGGTTGCGAATGTTATTCCATGATCTGTATGATTGATGGTGGGCGGGGAGGGAATTCGATCACGATGTGAATATTGCATTTAGCTTCCCGTCAGCGGCCAGACACACCACTAGAGCCTGTGGAGGATGGTAAACTATTAGACCACCAAGGAGACAGCAATTTACCTTTTCCTTACCCAAGACCACCAGGGAACCAAATACTGACCCTCTATGTAATACACGGATGTGCTGGTTCCACCAGAGAGACGCTCTTTATAGATGAGGGCTGTGGCGTAGCTATAGGGGTCGCAACTGCAACCGGGCCCCTAAGCCTGTCTGCGCCGAGTCACTCACAGCACAGTGCAGAGGAGAAGGATCCTCCACCCATCGTGGGAACGGGGATAGGTAAGTAATTATGTTATAAGTCTTCTATTGGGTACATACTTATTGGGGCATTATACTGGGTATTGGAGGGGGGGTTATATGGCAGCTGCTGAGGGGGCATTATACTGAATGAGACAGCGATGGGGGCATTATACTGTAGGGGGGCATTATACTTTATGTGGCCAGCTATGGGTGGCAATATACTGTGGGGGCAGCTATAGGGGCATTATACTGTTGGCGCAGCTCTAGAGGGCATTATAGTGTGAGGGGCAACAATGGGCGCATTATACTGTAGGGGTCCAACTATGGGAACATTATTCTGTGGTGGTCAGCTATAAGGGGCATTATACGGTGTGGGGGCTGCTATGGGGAGCATTATACTGTGTGGGGGCAGCTATGGGGGGCCACTATACTGTGTGGTGGCATTATACTGTGGGGGCATTATAGTGTGGGGGCATTCATAGGGTCTGTTGGGCAAGCTAGCTGGGCATTGTATACCCTAGTCTGTCTGGCTAAAGGTCTCCCAGTGTTTTCTAGTTCCCAGTGTTACCTGTTCCTGCTGCCTGTGCCCTGCATCCCGTACAATCGTTACCTGCTGTGAAAGCCAAGTCGTGTCTTCCACTGCATCCGCGGCGTCACCTGCTGTGAAAGCCAAGTCGTGTCTTCCGCTGCATCCGCGGCGTCACCTGCTGTGAAAGCCAAGTCGTGATGCGTGAAAAACGCCCAAAGAACGGACATCTCTTGACTTTTTCGCAACGGACTCACGCAGCGTAAAAATCACGCACATGTCTGCTCGGCCCCAAAAGGTCTGTGTGACGCGCGTGAAAATCACGCGCGTTGCACGGACGTATATCCTGTTCGTCGGAATAATCCCTTAGCATAAATAAATGGGTGGTGGCATCACATCATCATGATCTACAGGGATTGGCCAGTGATCACATGGTAGGGGGGCTATAGAGCTCCCTATAAGATAGTAATGCTCTTCGTCCTCTTTGGACCCTGCAGCTTGGCGTCTTTCCCTCCCCCACTCCCTCTCTTGATTTGACTCCTTAATGACACGACCAATTTAGTTTTTTTTATTTTAGTTTATTACTATTTGTGGGGTGAAATTAGCAAAAAAAAAAAAACAGCAAATGCGCCATTTTCTGGGGGATTTCATTTTTACGGCGTCTATTGTGCAGTAATAACTACATGTTCACTTTATTCTACGGATTAATACGATTCCTGCCTCGCTGCCGGACAACTGTCTCGCACTGAAAATATGATCGCACTGTGTTCGGTCCGGTACTTGCGGCCGAAATACGTCCGTCAATTACGGACGTAATGACCTAATGACCTCGTGTGAACATACCCTCATAGTTCGGACTTTTGCAAACGCGGCGATATCAGGACTGCAAGGACCCATTGTCCACCTTACCTGCCCAGGACCTTATACCATCCTTCTTTAAATAAAACACCAACACCTTCTTTATGGAAATGTGGAAGTGGCCACAGCTTTATTATTATTTACAACCATCGACATGAAGACATATATATATTTCTTTCTCTCCTTCTCCTGAAATGCCGATGCTCCCTGTACTCCATCAGGCATGTAGGGTGCTAACTCTGTCTTCTTTGCCGTACTTTCCGCCAGCTGTGACATCTACAAAAGAACCAGAAAAACGCCAGAACAAGAATATAACCGTGGAAAATTTTTTAAAACCAAAACCAACACCACGAGGGGAGGGATGGCGGGTGTTTCTCCCGCTGCAGCTTGAAGGTAAGAGGGCGTTCTGCCCCAAACCCCAGCCTTATATCTCCTTAACCACTCCCCTCTTACCCCTTGTTCACCAATCCTGGTCCTGGGCATTATTTAAACGTTCCATCCTTCTTTAACCCCTCGCAGTCCCTGACACTCTCCCTAGGCGCTTCAGTGTCTGCAAGACTGCAAGGACCCATTGTCCACTTTACCTGCCCAGGACCTTATACCATCCTTCTTTAAATAAAACACCAACACCTTCTTTATGGAAATGTGGAAGTGGCCACAGCTTTATTATTATTTACAACCATCGGCATGAAGACATATATATATTTTCTTTTCTCTCTTTCTCCTGAAAAATGCCGATGCTCCCTGTACTCCATCAGACATGTAGGGTGCTAACTCTGTCTTCTTTGCCGTACTTTCCGCCAAGGAGGGGAACTGAGAAACCTACTCAGTCCCCCGACCTATTCCACCAAGCAACGCCAGTCCTCTCTCGGCACCATCCAACAAATCTAACAGAAAGATATCGAGCCCAATATCATTGAGGTGTACCCCATCCGGCGCCAGCAAATCTGCATTATCCCCTTCCAAGGATTGGTGCCGCAGCCCAACTCCACCTATCAAGCGAACGAACCGCGACACCCGCACATTAAGCAACCTGCGCACTCTCTCCAACGCTGCCAAGTTCCTGGCACCCCGCCACACCGTCCGCGCCACTATCTCAGACCATACCACCACGCAGCGAGCGAACAGATCCTGTAAACGCGCCAAATCTGTCCGAATTAATGATAACAACTCGGCCATTTTAACTTGGCCGATATCATTCCCCCCGGCGTTAATGATCAGGACAACAGGTCCGTCAGTGTGCCTCGGAACTGCCACTACTTCTGGCAGCAACTGCACCCACGTAGTCCCTGGACACCTCTCCAGTGGACGTCGGCCTGTGAGAGGCCCAAATTCGGACTCAACGGCCTCCGTACTGCTCGGACCGCCGCGAAATGCACATATGAGTGCCCCAGGATCCACACCTGGGGGCGCCGCGACCCTAACAAAAAGAGAAGTCAAGCTAAATTCCAGGTCAAATGAGAGAAAGGATACAGACATGAATAGCATAACACGATACCCGGAAAGAACCGAGGAAGGAGGGGAGGGGGGAAGAGAGGGAGGGGAGGGGGGCAACACAAGGGGGGAAAAAAGAAGAACTAACAGAGGGACCACCATAATTAATCACACTTTAAAACCAAATCCGGTCGCACATACGACTTATAGCTATTCGAACACCTTCTACCCAAACGCATGATAGCCACTGAATCCGTGGCAGCGCCAATGCTAAACGAATGCGTACCAAACTCGCCCGGTGGCAGCCCCAGGTATTTCAGCCCAGCCTTAAAAACCGCCTCAAATTGAAAGCGCGACAATGCTGAACCATCTTGATGTATCAAGAATTGAGCCCCGGCCGCCCGGACAGACACAAATTCTTGAACCAACCTTACCAGACAATCCTGGCCTCCCATCTTCCCAATCGACAACCAAGCTCCCCTCCCTGCCGTATCTGTTTTTGACCTCCGAACGCAGACCCGGAGGGAATCACCCAACACCACCACATCAGATCCGAGAAGCCCACCGCGTGTGTTCACGCTGGGTGGAACCAGCTCACTAACCCGCAATGCGGCAAAGAAAGCCAAAGAAAACGCTGCGCCAAACAACGAAACCTCATATTTATCCCGGCACACAAAACACAAAACGGATAGAAGCCGACCCAGGAGCGCAAAGGATACCGGACGCCACGTGTCCCTGGAAAACGCCTCTTTTCTCCACCCTTTCAAAGACTGCCTAACGACAAATTCTTTTGTAACATCTCTACATCCCCACAATTTTAACATAAAGGCCACCCCTGCTAAATGTTTACCTGCAGTGGCCGCACTGCAACCCTCCTGACGTAATTGCACCAAACTTGTAAGGGTGATATCAAGGTGACAACCATCCTGTGATGGAAAATTACCCCCCGCAATCTCCAACCACCGATCCCACGCTCTGCAATCACTCTTCCAAGTCGCTGCCACCACAGAACCCCTCAACAGTCTCATAAGTTGTCCTCGACCAGGGCCCATAAGTGAAGGGGTGGGGACTCCCCTTCTGCCAAAGCTGCCGCGTGCAATTCCCGAAACCAGGACATCTGTGAACGAGACAAAGCATCGGCCATCACATTATGAACTCCCGAACATGTTTCGCCCGAAACCACACATTCAGCTCCAAACATTTCAAAACCAACCATCGTAATAAAGCTAATACCGGCAATGAACTAGACGACAAACCGTTCACCGCGTGCACAACCGCCATGTTGTCTCTCCAGAATACAATCCGCTTATTCACCATCACGCTACCCCACAAATCTATAGCAACTATAATAGGAAACAACTCTAATAACGTCAAATTACGTACAAAACCTAACTCCCTCCAATTCGAGGGCCAAGGGGACCTACACCAACTTCGGCCTAATATTGCTCCAAAACCATCACTCCCAGCTGCATCCGTGAACAATTCCAAATCTATATTAGACAACTCAGCGTCCTGACAAACCGACCTCCCATTAAATGAACTCAAAAACGAATGCCAGACAAACAAATCCTTTTTCATCCAAGAAGTTACCCGTATGAAATGATCCGATTTCAATATACCCCTAGTGGCTAATGACAAACGCCGAGAAAAAACACGACCCATAGGAATTATCCGACAGGCAAACACCAGCAATCCCAACAACGACTGTAACTGCTTTAATGTCACTTTTTTAGACTCCATGACCTGGTCAACCTGGGACACCAAACTTGCCAATTTGTCATCAGGCAAGCAAAAAATCATCCGTACGGTATCTATTTCAATACCCAAAAAGGACAAAACAGTTACCGGGCCCTCAGTTTTTTCTTCTGAAATAGGTACTCCAAAACGAGACATCACCTGTCGAAACACCCGCAGCAACGTGCTGCACAACGCAGAGCCCCTAGGGCCCACAAAAAGAAAATCATCCAAATAATGAATGACCGAAGCAAACCCAGACTCCAAGCGAACTACCCATTCTAGAAATGAAGCAAACATTTCAAAATAACTGCACGATATGGAACAACCCATGGGAAGGCACATATCAACATAAAATGCACCGTCCAAACAGCAACCCAGCAGGTGAAAACAGTCCGGATGAAACGGCAGCAACCGAAATGCCGCTTCAATGTCAGACTTAGCTAAAAACGCGCCCTGTCCTGCCGCCTGCACCAACCTCACTGCAACATCGAAAGAAGTATACGAAACCGCCGCATCCGCCCTGGAGATCCCGTCGTTAACCGATCCACCGCAGGGAAAAGAAAGGTGATGAATCAACCTAAACTTCCCCTGCTCCTTCTTTGGAACTAAGCCAAGGGGGGAAACTCGTAAGTTTGGATACGGCGGCTCGCGAAATGGATCTGCCATTCTCCCCAACTCAACTTCCTTTGCCAATTTTAGACGCGCAACACCGACATTCTCATTGATCGACTTCAAATTGTCAGCCAATGACAATGTTGCAGAATATTCAAAAGGGATCTCAAAACCATAGGAAAACCCACTAGTGAGCATCTCTGCTTCCCGTCTCCTGTGGTACCGCTCTAACCATGGGCCCATCTCGAGAACGTCCACCGGCGTTCTCCGCTGCGCCGGAAGGAGGTGCCTTGGCCGGCTGCTTACCTCTCCGGAAACACCTGAGCGCCGAATGAGCGCACCCACAGATGGAGCATTCATGTCGGAATTTGCACGTGGCAAAGAACCGACAATGACCCTCGTTATAGAGCCAGCAGGCTCCCGTGGGCCTAGCGGCCGCAGCTCCAGGGACGGGGCCTGGCGCTTCGGCCACACTGGGAAAGGGGCGTTGTTGTCTGCTCCCTTGCGCTAAGATGAGCTGCAACCAAACATCCGTTGCCTTTGTCGCCCAACTAATATCCGGCGACAAAGCCAAACGACGCCGAAATTCTTCATCGTAACGCCACCAGGCTGCACCACCGTGCAGCCTGTGGGCGCTGAAAATTGTGTCAAAGTAAACAAACAACTCGGCCCCTTTTACGGGGTAGCGCTGGCAAATAACATGAGCCAGTGTAGCATAACACTGTACCCAGTTGCCAAAAGTTTTCGCGACCTTAACTTTTTTATCTGAACCTCTCTCAAATACCCGCTCCTTATCGACAGTCACCTGCTCCACAGAGACCAAGGACCAAATATCCACAAATTCATTCCTCCAAATTTTGTCCTTGATCTCCGCTGACAAATGAGTCCCGAGAGGAGCGACCCCACAAAACAAAGAATCCCGAAACTTTAGACTAGCTAAAGTATTTTCTCTCTCAGAGGGGAGCCTAGCCCCCCCTGGTGGCACAGAGGGAACTGACGTTCCCTCGTTCACATTCAAACCAGCCACCACGGCTTTTAAAACAGAAATCAGATCCGTACCCGATGCCTTAGATTTATTAAGCCATGCGTCACCGCAGGCCGACTCACCGCTCCCAGAGGTCCCACCGACTCCAGAGGGTCCTTCAGCCACTTGCCGCGGCACTGGAACCATGGCCTGAACCTCCTCCACCGACCCGGCGGGAGGAACAACCTGGGACAGCTGCTCACGATCCTCCGACAAGTGCCGCACCTCCCGGCGTCGACTGTGTCCCTGCGGCCGTGATGATCTCCGCGAAGACCTCTTCCGCGACTCCGATGAGGCAGATGCTGATGACGCTGACGAGGAGGAGAATCCTTCGCTGGATGACGAGGAAGACCGCCGACCATGCCTCTTCGCGCCACCCGATCTGCGACGTCTGCGATGGCCGTGGCGGCGATGTCTTCCAGAACGACGTTTCCTCCCTCGCCTGGAACGCTCCCTCACCGAACCTACAGGAGAAAAATTAGATGAGGCAGGAGAAGGGCAAACCGGACCAGACGTTCCCCTGACCCTACACTCACTAGAACAATCCCCACCCGGCCTCGACCCCTGCTGGCAGGGGACCGGAGGAGACCGGGGGTGAGAAGCAGCAGGCGCAGCAGAAGCCCCCGCCCCAGGGCTGGGCTGAGTACTCACCGCTCGCTTCTTTGTGCCCGCCACCATATTCTTTACATGGGCGCCGCCATCTTGCTTCCTGGCTGACCTGCGCCGACCCGGAAGACCCGCCTCTGTTCTCTCTCCAACCATTTCCGGCTGAACAGAGAACAAAACGGGGAGCGATGACGTCGGTGCTGGCTGCTTGCAGGAACCGGAAGTAAGTCCCAGTTCCCGCGAACAAACATGCCTTGTGGTAGGCAACCATGGCGGACCAGCTTTCTGGACCCGCCATACTCACCCCACTGTCCAGGAAGTCGCCTGCCCCATCCATACCCGCAGCTGCAGCTCGAGGTAGGTTGTACCGTGCCTGTGCCGGTTTAACCGCAGCCCTCTTACCGCTATGGGGAGGGACGCCAGCGCGACACGTGGACGGGGGAGAGGGCGGCACTATGTCGCCCGACGAAGCGCCGGGTGAAATAGGCCTAGGGGAAATACTGGGACCAGCGCGCAACGGTGCAGCAGTCACCGCGCCTCGAACGGGAACGGGGCTGGAGCTTAAGCGAACAGGGGGGCGGATAACACGCTGCGGCCTACCTAGGGTAGCCGCTCCCGGCTGTTCCATGCCCCGATCCGATCCACTCCTTCTCCCATCCGCCAACAGGGATTCCAGCCAGGCAGGCCCCTCCTAAGCCACCCGCTGTGCCACCTGCCGCAAAAGATCCTCCACCATCAGTGCAAGACTGTCCGCCGAAACGACAGGAAAAAAGGCTCTGAATCTCCCAGCTCCACCAGAGGATGTTTCTCCCGCTGCAGCTTGAAGGTAAGAGGGCGTTCTGCCCCAAACCCCAGCCTTATATCTCCTTAACCACTCCCCTCTTACCCCTTGTTCACCAATCCTGGTCCTGGGCATTATTTAAACGTTCCATCCTTCTTTAACCCCTCGCAGTCCCTGACACTCTCCCTAGGCGCTTCAGTGTCTGAAATTATACTAATTTATATGTTGTTTAACATTACTTTAGGGAAAAAATGGGAAGAGGGAATTTTTTAGAAATGTAAATATTATTTTTTGGGATATTTGCAAAAAACTTTATTTTACTTTTTAGGCTATGTTCACACGGAGTATTTTGGGGGAGGAATATCTGCCTCAAAATTCCATTTGGAACTTTGAGGCAGATATTCCTCTCCCTGCACGCCGATTTTAGTGGCGATTATCGCACCGTTTTTCGCCCGCGGCCATTGAGCGCCGCGGGCATAAAACAGCGAGAAATACGCTTTCTCCTGCCTCCCATTGAAGTCAATGGGAGGTCAGAGGCGGAAGCGCCCGAAGATAGGGCATGTCGCTTCTTTTTCCCGCGAGGCAGTTTTACTGCTCGCGGGAAAAAGACGCCGACGCCTACCATTGAAATCAATGGGAGGCGTTCTCGGGCCATTTTTGCCGAGTTTTGCGACGCGGTTTCCGCGTCAAAAAACTCGGCAAAATACCCCGTTGTGAACATAGCCTTAAAATTCCGTTTAGAAGTCCCCCTAGTGGATGATTTATTTGCTTATATTCTCTGTATGAAATTACATTGTGAATTATCAAGCAGGAGGCCAAATTACTAAGATATGTAATATGTGAAAGTGATGATAATGTTTAAATGATTTAGTTTCGTGCAGCAGCCATCTTGTCTGGAGTTCCCATCTTGGTTCTTTTGTAGTGAATAGGAAAGTCATTGTTCCTTTAATACAAGTAATGTTGATTTCGTATGTTTTATCTTTGACCTTGGTTCCCATGTGAAGTTGGATAGGGAGTGAGATGGGGGGATGGCAAGTATGCGTGAGGGAAGGTCTCCCCCATCTCCACGAGGACATTCTGTCCAAAAGAGAGATAAGACACTTGTAAACATAATGTGTGAAGAATTATAATGATGTATCTGGGATGTATTTTATTGTATGCTTTTTACTGAATAACAAATACTGTTACATTGTCTCTGATTGGTTTACCTCAAGCCGACACCCCTTCTGAATTTCAGTTTAACAGTTTGAGTTTGGTAATAAATCCTTCAGAGGAGCATTTTGAACATATAAGCGAGTCTGTGTGTTTTCTTCTCCTCTCTCGATATATATCGGTGAAATATCCTAATTAGGATACTGACTAATGGAGTCTGGCCTTGAGAGTCTGTTGGGACTCGTATAAATTTCAGTCTAATATATTTTGAGCGATGGACTTCCACGACAACTTGAACCAGCGATTATTGGATTGCTCACACGATCCACTACAATACTAAAGTATTACAGTATATCATGATTTTTACAGCCACCTATGAAGCCCTGCCGGAGAACAAAGATGGCAGACCCTTCATTAGGCCCCCGGGCTGCCATGATAACCATCGGCATCCCGCTATAGCATCGTGGGGGCACAAGGGCACGTC